>NW_006409198.1:144917-147002 GCF_000296735.1 Chrysochloris asiatica | reverse complement strand
ACATTGTTTCGTTCTGCTGTGCATGGGGTCGCTATGAGTCGGTTCCGTCTCGATGGAACCTGACAACAACAACAACAACAACAACAACCACGGTTGATAGGATTAGGAGAGAGCATCTTGATTGTATCTTGATTATATCTTATATATATCTTGATTATATCAGGATTGATAGGATTATGCCAGGATTGATAGGATTAGGAGAGGACATCTTGATTGTATCTTGTTTATATTTTATATGTATCTTGATTATATCAGGATTGTATCAAGATTGACATTGAAATTTAAAGATACAGCATAGACATAAAACCAAAAGGCCACCACTCGTTTGTCTGTCGTGCTGTGGTGGTTTGAGTTGCTGTGATTCTGAGGGCTATGCCACCGGTGTTTTAAATTACCAGCAGGGTCACCCATGGTGGAAAGGTTTCAGATGAGCTATAAAACAAAGACAGACTAGGAAGAAAGAGTGACAAACTACTTCTGAATCGCTAGTCACTGAAAACTCTATGCATAGCAGAGAAACATTTTTGTGATATAATATGTTGTATTGTAACTTATTTTTAATATAATACAACTACCTTGGAAATAAATTACACACATATTGAGAAAAGAGGAAAAGGCAACCTCATATTTTTTCCTAATAATCAGTACCAATTAGATGGAATAAATTTGGATAAATTTTAAAACAAAAACATTCTTAAGATTGCTTTCATGTATTTATTCCCTGTATATTTAGGATTCTTATCTGTTTCTCTGGGCAAAAGAAGACTTCCTAAAGATGCCTAATTCTACCACAGTGACTGATTTTCTGCTTGCAAGATTTTCTGATGTGTGGGAACTAAGAGTCTTGCACTCTGTGCTATTTCTACTGACCTACTTGGCAACACTGCTGGGGAACCTTCTCATTGTCACAGTCACCACCCTTGACCAGAGTCTTCACACCCCCATGTATTTCTTCCTAAGAACTCTGTCCGTCCTGGATATGTGCTACATTTCTGTCACTGTACCTAAAGCATGTATTATCTTTCTACTTGAAAGTAGGGTTATCTCCTTGGTTGGATGTGCAACTCAGATATTCCTTGTACTTTTGTTTGCTTCTGTAGAACTTGTGTTCCTCACTATCATGGCCCGAGACCGTTATGTAGCTATTTGCCATCCTCTCCACTATCCTGTGATTATGAACCCTCAAGTCTGTGTACAGATGTCTCTGGTCTCTTTACTCAGTGGTCTCATGTACTCAGGATTACACACAGGCCTCACATTCAGTCTTTCCTTCTGTCAATCCAACATAATCCAACAATTTTTCTGTGATATGCCTTCTTTGTTGAAGGTATCCTGCTCTGACACTTTCATTAATGAGATTGTAATTTTTGTGTCTTCAGTCATGTTTTCAGGTGGCTGTTTTTCCTTAATCATCATGTCTTATGTTCGCATACTTTCTACAGTACTCAAGTTTCCAATCAGAGAACAAAGAAAGGCTTTTTCTACCTGTGTTCCACACATTCTCGTGGTAACAGTCTTTCTCAGTTCAGGTGCTGCTGTGTATATGAAGCCAACTTCCAACTCACCTTCAATTCAGGACATGATCACTTCTGTGTTCTACTCTGTAGTCCCTCCTTTCCTAAATCCTATTATCTATAGTCTTCGGAACAAGCAAATAAAGATGGCTGTATGGAGAATTATGAATAGAAAGCTCTATTCAGGAAAATGATAATATTATTAATTCAAGATGTTTTTACTGTGATAATATTCATTTAGAATACTTCAAACTTAGCTTTCTTACCTATTTCCAATATTTAGTACCTGGCTTGAGTTCACTTAATATTCACTATATTATGTGTTTTAATTAAACTGTACATTTGTATGTTGATATATTTTATTTCCATCCAGAAATGCTCATTTCCTGAGATCTAAAACATAATTACAAAGACTTATCTTTGGTAAATATCTCATTAGAATTATCTAGAAAGTCCTATAATAGACAAACTATGATTTGATTTTGTCCACAATGAAAAGAGCAAGGCTCAATTTATAAGCTTAAAGTATTCCTTTGGTTATGGAAAATAGCATCTGAAAACTGTTGATAAT
>NW_006409198.1:143674-144817 GCF_000296735.1 Chrysochloris asiatica | reverse complement strand
CTATGAAATAAAAATATTTACAAAATATAAATTACTGGTTTGTGTAAAAAGTTTTTGGTTACAACTATTATTATGTGTTGTTGTGTGTTATTGAGGAGATTCTAACATCAAATTACAACTTCCACATAGGGTTTCCTTGTATTGTAAACTTTACTGAAAATTTCTGCTTCATATCTCTCCTGCAGCACAGATAATTGTATCAAAACTAATTACTGTTTTCACTTCTTGTTGTTAGTAGTCACCGAGTTGTTCCAACCCAGAGTTTATATGAACAAAAGAATGAAATACTGTCTGGTCCTATGATTATTCACAATTGCTATGTTAGAGCACATTGTTATAGCAACTGTGACAATCCATTGCATTGAGGAGTTTCCCCTTTTCCACTAATCTTCCAGTTAACCAATCATTATACACTGTTTCATAGGCTAGTCCTTCCTGATAACAAATCCAAAGTACAGGAGATTCAGTATCATCATCCTCACTGCTAAGGAACATTCTGGCTGTGTTTCCTCTAAGATAGATTTGATTGTTACTCTGCAAATCCATTGCAATTTTAGTATTCTTTGCCAACACCATAATTCAAATGTATCAGTTATTCGCCAGTCTTCCTTATCCATTGTCCAACTTTCACATGCATATGTTGTTGTCTTTAGGTGATGACATGATTGTTCAAACTTATATAGACATAGTACAATTTAAGTTAACATTGGTACCTACACCTCCTCACACCTGTTGCTATTCTTGAGCCCAGTTTTGTTGGCATTGTATCAATTCATCTCATATAAGGTCTTCCTCTATTTTGCTGATCCTCTACTTTACCAAAAATAATGCTTTTCTCCTGGAAATGGTCCTTCCTGACAACATGTCCAATGAATGAGAGACGAAGCGTCACCATTGTTGCTCCAAGGAGAAATCTGGCCATACATCTTCCTAAACAGATTTGTTTGTTCTTCAGACTATCTGTAGTATAGTGAATATTCTTTGCCAACACTATAGTTCAAATTCATCTATTCTTTTCCCATCTGCCTTAATCACTGCCCTGGTTTATATGTATATATTGTTGTTGTTGTTGTTGTTAAGTGCCATCGAGTCGGGTCCGACCCATAGCGACCCTGTACAGGGTTTCCGAGGGTGTAAATCTTT
>NW_006409198.1:140198-143300 GCF_000296735.1 Chrysochloris asiatica | reverse complement strand
GTTTATATTAAAAAGACAAATGTTTAATAAACATTTCATATACATTTGTAAAAACACTACTACTCAAAATGTCTATAGTTTCTTTGAGGTAGGAACAGGACACTTCAGTAGAAAACAAGATATTTTGACAAATAGTATACATATTTACTAAAATATTAAATACTTCAACTAAAACTTTCAGTTTATTGATCTATAGTTGCAGACAAATTTTTCTAAGTGTATTGAATACTGCCATTTCTATTAATTCTGAGATTATAGTTATAAACATTTTAGTGCAAAGGATTTCCAGTAAAGTAAAACTGGATTTAATAGTTAATTTGATGTGTAGAAATGACTAGGCCACAATGCCAAGTTATTTGATCAACAGAAATTTAGATATTGCTATTTTTAAAAATTACTTAATTAATAATTAAATCAGGTGACCTAAGTAAAACAATGTGTCATAAATTGAGTGTTTCCAGAAGACCTTAGAAGCAAACAAAGAAGTTTCCCAAAGAAGACAAATTCTGCTTCAAGACTTTATGTAAGCATTCTGAGAGAATTTCCAGTTGATCGCCTGTCTTACCACCAAGATTCTCGTATTACAGCATTTGCTACCCTCATAGAATCAGCAGGTGTATTAACATGATGGAAAAAGAAATCTCAGTTCAATGTTCCTAGCCTTTTTCTCAATAATATAGCTTTTAGTTTTCTTAAAATGTCTTCTTAATAAGTCCCCTTGATCATCCTATGTCCTTGGAAAAATTTCATCAAGATTACTCCTTTGAAATTCCAAGAAATAGTCTTTGTAACCTTCTAAGCTGACCACTCTGCCTTGAAGTTAACTTGCTCAGAAAATCTCCTTAGACGCCTCTATTTATTGGGCATTTTTTTTCATCTTCTTATAAGGTTATCTTAATGAAACTAAGATAACTGTATTATTTGGAGAATTTCTCTGCAGCCAACCACTGATTACAGAGAAAGCACAAGTTTTACAAATAAATTCACATGTATACAAAGGAGCAATAGTTGGTGACTTGCCATCAGATATCAATCCAAAACTTATCTGTCAGCTTGTGGTGGCTTGAGTTGTTGCTGAGATGCAAGAAACATAGCTACCGGTATTTTACATACTTGCAGCATCATCATTGGTGGACAGATTGTAGCTGAGCTTCCATATTGATACAGGCTAAGAATAAGGAATGTTTAGTCATGTTTTCATTATTAACTAAAAAGAGGAAAACACTTCAAACATCCATTAATAATCACAACATGGAACATATCATGTATGAATCTAGGAATGTTGAAAGCCATCAAAAATGGAATTGAACAAATAAGTGAGATGAAATGGACTGGTGTTGGCCATTTTCAAACTGACAATTGCTTGGCTTACTATGCCTAGAATGACATATTTAAGAAGAATGGCATCACATGGATCATCAGAAAGATCATTTGAAGACCTATCTTGGAAGTATAATGAAGGCTGTGATTGGATAATACCCAAGCATCTAAAAAGACTATCTACTAATACAACTATTATTCAAATTTACCCACCAACCATGAAAGTCAGAGACAATGAACTTGAAAAATTCTACCAACTTCTTCAGTCTGAAACTGGTCATATATGCAATCAAAATGAAATTGTAATTACTGGAGATTGTGATGCAAAAGTTGGAAACAAACTGGAAGATTTGGTCATTAGAAAATATGGCCTTAGTAATAGAAATGAAGTCCTGGTGTGGCACTGTGGGTTAATGTGGTGGACTTCAAAGTCAGTCTGAAATTCAAGGTCGGCAGTTCAAATTCACCAGCCACTCCTCAGAAACACAATACAGGGTTGTTATGGGTTGGAACTGACTCAATGACACTTAAAACAACAATAAGTAATAGAAATGATGATGGAGATGGCATGATAGAATTTTGCAAGACCAATGCCATGGGCTGCCAAAAGAACCAACAGATCTGTATTGGAAAAAGTGCAGCCAGAGTGCTCCTTGGAGGCCAGGATGGTCAAACATTTTGTTAGAAGAGAGCAGTCTCTGGAGAAGGATATCATATTTGGTAAGGTGGCAGGTCAGAGAAAAAGAGGAAGGCCCCCAGCGACATGGATTGGCAAAGTGGCAGCATCAAGGGGCTCAAGCGTGGCAATGATAGTGAGGTTGATCCAGGATAGGGCAATGTTTCATTCTACTGTGCATAAGTTCGCTAGGAGTCAGTACCAACTCAATGGAAACTAACAACAACTACAATGACTTATTCATTGCAAAACCATTTTTAGAGAACATAAGAGGCAACATACACAGGAGCCTCATCAGATGAAATACAAAGAAGTAAAACTGAATATATCTGTGGAAATAGATGATAGAAAAACTCCTAATTATCAGCAAAAACAAGGTCAGAGGTAGATTGTAGAACAGACCATGAACTTCTCATATGCAATTTCAGACTGAACCTGAAGAAAATATAAGTTCACAAGAGCCAAAATATGACCCTGAACACATGCCATCTGAATTTAGAGATCATGTCAAGAACAGATTTGGTGCATTAGAAACTAGTGACTGAATACCAGAAGAGATGTTGGATAACATCAACAACATCATAAAGGAAGACAGCAAAAGGTCATGAAGAAAATAAGATAGAAGGAAAAAATGTAAATGGAAGTCATAACGCACTCTGAAATTTGCTCTCCAAAACAGAGATGTTAAAAGCAAATGGAAGAAAGGAGGTGCTAAAAGAATTGAAAAATAAATTCCAAAGGGCAGTTTGAGAAGACAGAGTCAAATAATATAACAACATGTTCAAAGACCTTGAGTTAGAAGAACAAAAGAGAAGAGTATGCTCAGCATTTTTCAAGCTGAAAGAAAAGAAGATAAAAGCAAGCCTCAAGTTGCTTTACTGAAGGATTATATGTTGCAAAAATCATCAAAAGAAGATGGAAAGGGTGAACTAAGCCCTACAATGTTCAATAGGTCTCTGTGAACCCGGGTGGTGACCTGGTTGGCCAGCAGTGTGGGAAGACATAGGGGACTCTTGGACCCAGAGTCAGTGACATAACCACAGAGGACTACAGTGGAGAGTGAAGTTACCTGCTGATAAGAAGAGAGGGCATATGCACAAGAACAC
>NW_006409198.1:118648-139591 GCF_000296735.1 Chrysochloris asiatica | reverse complement strand
GGAGAGGGACTGTGTGCTGAAGACAGGGTGGGAGGTGGAGGTATGTAGTATAGGGTATACCCTTTGGTTGGTTGATGATGCATGGAGGGCATTGGAACCATGGCAATGAAACGATATATGATAGAATGAATGTAAAACTAAAGTTCTCTCATGTAAACTATCATATAATTCACAATAAAACATTTTTTAAAAAGTATTCTTTCTTTGTAGCAATCAAAATTTCATAATAATAAAGCAATGATATGATTTAAAAAAAAAAAAGAAGAAAAAGATGGAAGGAATATACAGGGTCACTGTACCAAAAAGAAACGGTCAATGTTCAATATTTCAAGTAGTATGTGATCAAGAGACAAGGGTACTGAAGGAAGAAATCCACAGTGTGCTAAAGGCATTGACGAAGAACAAGTCTCTGGGAATTGGTGGTATACAAATTAATATTTTTCAAACTGATCTTTCAAACTGGAGGAACTCACTCATCTCTGCCAAGAAATTAGGAAGACAGTTACCTGGTCAACTGATTATAAGATATCCATATATTTGGTCTTACAAGAGAGAAGAGTCTCAATGGAGCATGGAAATATACCAATATTATTAATATAACATACAAGTTTAATTTTGTTGAACATAATTAAAAAATGGCTGTAACAGTACATTGACAGGTATTTGTCCATGGTTCAAGCCAAATTGAGATAAGGATATGAAACAAGTGATATCACTGTTGTTATCAGAGGGTTCTTGTGGTTAGCAGTCCAGAGCTCATCCTACAGTTCTACACGAGGACTACAGAGATGTACTTCCAAACAATGTGAATGGTTTTTACTTTGTTGATCAAGATAAGCTATGGATAACATTGTAGAGAATGATTATTCCAGAACACTTAATTGTGCTCATGAGGAACATACACAAAGAACAAGAGGCAGTCATCAAACAGAACAAGGGAACAATGAATGCTTTAAAATCAGGAAAGGTATATGCCAGGGTTATATTTTTTCAGCATGCTTATTCAATCTGCACGCTAAGAAAATATTCTGAGAAACTGGACTATATTAAGAAAAATGTAGCATTAGGAATAATAAAGATTCACTAATATCATGCAATATTCATTAGCAAATCAACTGCACAAAACATCTTTAAAGAAGAGTTCAAAGAAATGATGTCAGTTTCAGGTATATGGTGAGCCTGACTAAAGCGAAAGTTGGACAATGAATAAGGAAGACCATAGAAGAACCATTTGAGTTATAGTGTTGGAGTTATAGTGTAAAGTAAAGACCATTTGATTTATAGTGTTAGAGAAGAATATTGAAAGTGTCATGAACTGCCTAAAGTACAAACAGAATTTGTCTTGGAGGAAGTGCAGCCAGACTGCTCCTTGGAAGTCAGGATGGTGAGATTTGTCTAGTGTATTTTGGATATGTTGTTAGGAGGGCTCAGCGAAAAAGAGGAATATCTCAGTGTGATTGTTTGGAAGTACAGCTAGAATAACTTAGAATCAGGATTGTTGAGTTACTCAATAACAACCTGCAACATGCATATGATACACCAGGGTGAATTGTTGTTAGATGCCATCGAGTCAGTACCAACTCATAACAAATGACCCTATGCACAACAGAATGAAACACTGAGACAACCTCACTATTTTTGCCACACTTGAGCCCATTAATGCTGCCACTTTGCCAATCAATCTCGCTGGGGGTCGTCCTCTTTTTCTCTGACCCTCCACCTTACCAAACATGATATACCTCTCTAAGTGACTGGTCCCTCCTTACAATTGTTGTTGTTGTTGTTAAGTGCAATATGAGAGACAAAGTCTGGCCATTCTGGCCTCCAAGGAGCACTCTGGCTGCCCTTCTACCTACACAGATCTGTTTGTTCTTTGGCAGCCCATGGCATTTTCAATATTCTCCTCCAACACCATAACTCAAAAGCATCATTTCTTCTACAGTCTTCCTTATTCACTGTGTCCAGCTTTTGCATGCATATGAGGTTATTGAAAATACCATGGCTTGAATCAGGTGCACCTTAGTCTTAAGCTGACATCTTTGCTTTTCTACACTTTAAAAAGGTCTTGTGTAGCAGGTTTGTCTAATGAAACATGTGTAGCAGATTTGCCTAATGAAACACATAGTTTGATTTCTTGATTCCTGCTTCCATGAGTGTTGATAGTTGATACAAGAAGAATGAAGTCCTTAACAACTTCAATCTTTTCTCCATTGATATGAATGTTGTTTATTGGTCCATTGGTGAGGATTTTTGCTTTCTTTACATTGAATTGCAATCGGTACTGAAGGCTGTGCTCTTTAATCTTCATCAGTAAATATTTTAAGTCTTCTTCACTTTCAGCAAGCAAGATTGTATCAATTGCATTTCACAGGTTGTTAGTGAGTCTTCCTTCAATCCTGATGCCACATTTTTCATCATATAACCCCGTTTCTTGGATTATTTGCTCAGTATACAGGTTGAATAAGTATGACAAAAGAACACAACGCTGTCGCACACTTTTCTTAATTTTAAACCCTTCAGTTTAAACCCATGTTCTCTTCAAACAACTACCTCTTTGTCCAGGTACAGATTCCTCATGAGCACAATTAAGTGTTCCAGAATACTCACACTTCGCAATATTGTCCATAGCTTGTCATGATCTACACAATTGAAACTTTTTGCATAGTCAATAAAGCACAGGTAAACATCTTTCTAGTATTCTTTGATTTCAGCCAAGAACCATCGGACATCAGCAATGATATCCCCTCATTCTACAGCCTCTTTTGAATTTTGCTTGAATTTCTGGAAGTTCTCTGTCAATATATGCTTGTAGCCATTTCTGTATTACTTTTAGTAAAACTTGACTTGCATGCGCTATCAAAGATATCGTCCGATGATTTCCACATTCTGTTGGGTCACCTCTCTTTGGAATGGTCACAAATATGGATCCCTTCCAATCAGTCAGCCAGATAACTGTCCTCCAAATTTCTTTGCAGAGATGAGTGAGTTCCTCCAGTGTCACCTCAATTTCTTGAAATATTTCAATTTTTATTCCATCAATTCCTGGTGCCTTGTTATTTGCAAATTCCTTTAATGCACTTTGAACTTCTTCCTTCAGTATCATTGGCTCATGATCATATGCTACCTCTTGAAATGGTTGATCATCAACCATTTCCTTTTGGTACAGTGACTCTGTGTATTCCTTCCATCTTCTTTTGATGCTTTCTGCATCACTCAATAATTTGCCCAGAGACTCTTTCAATAACAAATGTCAAGCCTTGAATTTTTTCTTCAGTTCCCCCAGCTTGAGAAATGCTGAGCATGTTCTTCCTTTTTGGTTTTCTGACTCCCGATCTTTGCACATTTTTTCAGATTTGTTGTTGTTGTTAAGTGCCGTCGAGTCGATTCCGACCCCTAGCTACCCTGTACAGAGTTTCCAAGGCTGTAAATCCTGGAAATGAGACCATCAGGTTTGAAGGCACTCAAAATACATCTGAAGAATAGCTGTCTGCTCAAATTAGAGTAGACCCTGATGATGAGAATGGAGTAAAGATTTTGATACCTTCATTTGCTGATCAGTCACAACTCAAAATTAGGAGAAACAGCTGTAAACATTCATTAATAAACAGAACATGACATGTACAAAGTATTAGCATAGGAAAATTGGAAGTTGTCAAAAATGAAATTAAATTCTTAAACATTAATATGCTAAGCATTAATGAGCTGAAATGAACTGGTTTCATCCATTTTGAATCTGACAATTATGCTTTACTATGCTGGTATGACAAATTGAAGAGGAATAGCATCACATTCATCATCAAAAACAACATTTCAAAATCTATCTTGAAGTAAAATGGTGTCTGTGATAGGAAAATATCCATATGCTCAAAATTAAGACAACTTAATACAAGTATTATTTAAATATATGCACCAACAGAAAGGCCAGAAATGATGAAATTGCAGTATTCTCCAACTTCTTCAAATTGAAACTGATTAAACAGGTAATAAAGATTTATTGATAATTACTGGAGATAGGAATTCAAATATAGGAAACAAAAAGGAAGATCAGTAGATGGAAAATATGGCCTTGTTGATCAAAAAGATGCTGGAGATCACATAATAGAATTTTGTAAGATCAATGACTTCTTCATTGCAAATGCCATTTTAAAACAACATGTAAGATGACTATACACATTGACCTCATCTGATGAATATGCAGAAATCAAATTGACCACATCTGTGGAGAGACCATTGAAAAGCTCTATGTTATTGTTGTTGTTATGTGCCATGGAGTCAGTTCTGACTCATAGCGACCCTGTACAGGGTTTCTGTGGCTGGAAATCTTTATGGGAGCAGAAAGCTTCGTCTTTCTCCCACGGGACAGCTGGTAGTTTCGAACAGCTGACCCTGAGGTTCACAGCCCGATTCATAACCACTACGCTACCAAAGCTCTATATAATCAGCTAAAACAAGACTGGGGCTGTCTTCAGAAAAGACCATTATTTGCTTATATTCAAGTTCAGAGTGAAGCAGAGGGAAATTAAATCTATCTACAAGTGCCAAAATATGATCTTGAATTTGGAGATCATCTGAAGATTTGATGAATTAGACATTAGTGACCAATGACCACAAGAATTGTGGGATGACATCAAGAGCATCATACAGAAAGAAAGCAAAAGATCATTAGAAGTAAAGGAAAAATCAAAATTGGTGTCATATGAGTCTCGGATATTTTATCTCCAGAGGAAAAATGTAAATGGAAGAAATGAGGATGTAAAAGAGATCAATAGAAAATTTCAAAGAGTAGCTCTTGAAGATAATTCCAAATATTACAAAGAATTGTGCCAAGATATGGAGTTAGAAAATCAAAAGGAACGAATACACTCAGAATTTCTCAATATTAAAGAACTTAAAAACAAATTCAAGCTTAGGTTTCTAGTATGGAGGGATTCTGTGGGCAAAATATTGATCAATGTAGAAAGCATCAAAAGAAGTTAGAAGGACTATACCAAAAAGTCATTGCTAATGTTCAACCATTTCAAGAGGTATCATAAGAACATGAACCAATAGTACTAAAGGAAGAAGTCCAGAATGCAATGAAATAATTGGCTAATACTCTGGGAATTGTTGGAATACAAATTGAAATTGTTTCACTAAGTGTAACAACACTGGAGGGACTCACTCATCTATGACAAGAAATTTGGATGACAGCTTCATGGCCAACTACTTGGAAGAGATCCCTATTTGTTCCCACTACAAAGATAGGTGTCCCAACAGAAGGCAGAAATCATTGGACATATTAATATTGCATTCAGGTAAATTTTGCTATAGATAATTAAAAATGGCTGCAATAGAACTTTGGCAGGGAGTTTACAGACGTTCAACCTGGATTCATATGAGGACATGGAATAAGGGATATCATTGATGATGCAAGGTAGATCTTGGCTGAAAGCAGGGAATACCATAAAGAATTTTATCTGTGTTTTATTGACATAGTAATGGCTTTTAATTGTGTGGATCATCACAAGCTATGAACAATATTGCAGTAAATGAGTTTTACAAGCATTTCATTGTTTTCATGAGGAAACTGTACATAAAATAAGAGGTAGTTGTTAAAAAAAATTAGGGGACATTCAATGTTTTAAAATTAGGAAAGGTTTGTGCCAGTATTGTATTCTTTCACCATTCTTATTCAAACTGCATGCTGAAAAATGGATTCAAGAAGCTGGATTATATGAAGAAGGACGTGGCATCAGGCTTGGAGGAAAACTCATTATCAATCTGTGATAAGCAGATGATGCAATTTTGCTTGCTAAAACCAGCAGGACTTTAAGAACTTACTGTTGAAGATCAAAGACCACAGCATTTTGTATAGGTTACACTTCAATGTTAAGAAAAGAAAAATCTCAAAATGGAATTAATAAATTACATCAGAGTAAATGGAGAAAAGATTGAAAAGACTTCATTTTGCTAGGATCAACCTTACAACACTCAAAGAAGCTGAAGTCAAGAAATCAAATGAGGTATTACCTTAGGAAAATCTGTTACACAAGACCTCTTTAAAGAGTTCAAGAGCAAAATGTCAGTTTGAAGACTAAGGTGAACATGGCCCAAGACAGTATATTTCAGTAGACTCAAATGCCTGTGAAAGTTAGAAAATGAACAAAGAATACCATAGAAGAATTTATGCATTTTAGTTCTGGTGTTAGAGGAGAAGATTGAAAATTCCATGGACAGCTAGGACAAAAAACAAATCTGTGTTGGATGAAGTACAGTCAGAGTGCTTCTTAAACACTAGGATGGTCAGACTTCATGGCTAATACATCTGACATTATCAAGAGGGACTAGTCCCTGGAGAAGAACATTATGGTTCATGAAAGTGGAGTGTCAACAAAAATGAGGAAGACTCTTTTAAAGCTGAATTGGCACAGTGTCTATAGCCATGGGATCAAGTGTAACAATGATTTTGAGTTTGTCCCAGGATCTAGTAGTAATTGGTTCTGTTGTGCATAAATTCACAATCAGTTGTTACAGAAGTAATGCTATCAACAACAATTTTATCATTCAATCCATAATAAGTTCTGGGTTTTTTCTTTTCTTTTTTTTTTTTTTTTTGTCAAGCTAGTGCAATCACTCTATTTCTCAGGAGGAAACTATGACAATGTCAGGTAACACATTTTCCTGTGATTGATTAAGACCAGGCCCTTGCTCTCTCGTCTGTTACTTGTTTTTCACCATACACAAGAATCTCACTTTAAAAACTAGGATATATGGGAAGTTGCAATTTTCTTTGTGGTTAAATGATTATCTCTCATATTCTTCTTAATTCTTCACACAAGTTCTAATATATGAAAACATCCTGATACACAGTAGTTGTGCTAATTCATAGGACTTACTTGAGTTATTTTCCTAAATGATCTGGAGTCAATTATCTCCTGGAAATTACCACTAAGCACTATTATTGAGTGCCCCAGGCAGTATTCCCAGGGGTTTCCTCTACTGTCATAAGTATCCCCACATATTTTCCAAACAGAGAGGGTTTTGTTATAAAACAGAGGAGTTCTATCTGTATATCAGTATCTCAAGTAAATATGCTCACTTTTCCTTGCCTGCATCTGAAACATCATTAGACTCTTACCTGATTTCCTGGTTTTCACATCTGGCTTATGAAAATAGTATTAACTTGTGAGTCTTTGCCATTATTTTTATTATCTGTCTTCTTTACTTCCCTTAATGAATTTACTGCCACTTTTCCACACAATACCCTCATTTATTTAATAAAAAGTATCAATAAAAATTAGAATAAAAATATAGATAAAATGTGGTACTCACACAAATATGTCAACCTCTTTATTTTTTATGAATCTCTTTAAAAACTTATTCCCTAAAATTTTAATAAAATCAATCACAGTTAATAGAAGCAGAAGGTGAGTGGGTTGCAACACCAAATTTAGCCATTGCCAACAGTGCAGGCAGTGGAAGGAGCTACTCAGCATATGATCCAAAGGTTTTGCATGAAAATGTTTATTTAAATTTATAATTGAATATTTAATTATGGTTTATTGTGTTTACTTAAATTAGAAATCATGATTTATGCATATTATTATTATTCAGTTAATACTTTCACCACATATATGCATGTTATGTTTTTTTTTTTTTTTTTTTTTGCTAAGTACAAAGCTTCATTGTTTAAAAGTTATAAAATAAACAACTGAAACTTTTTCATCAAGTAAAATATACACATAATCATAATGTTGTTATTGCTATTGCTATTAAGTGCTGTAGAGCTCATTCTGACCCATAGCAATCTTGTATAGTTTCATCTAGGAATGGCTGGAGGCTTTGAACTGTCAACCTTGCAGTTAGCATTCTGATGTTTCTAACACTACACCATGAATTTAATAGTTCAGCTCTAACTTTAGGCTATCTCATTGCATATTATGAAACATAATGCAATCATTTGTTGATAAATCATTCCTCATCTTTTAAATCAATCTGTGCAGTCACCACAATTATTTAGAAGAATGAATTAATTTTAACTAAATCATAAATTAAATTAATGTGTGAGTGGATAAATACATTTAATATATTAATGAACAAAATATATCTGCCAACTCCTCATATTGAAAAATACATACTTCAAGTCTATGCCAAAAGGGCAAAGACTGCTTTCCTTTTACTCTCTCAAGGAAAATCACATTAATGCAATATTCCAGTCACTCAAGAAAAATAATCATATACAGGTATTCCATTTAGGTTTGCAGATAAAAAAATGGTCTCAAAGTTTTGATGCCTTTAAAAGGTGTCATTGAGTCAGTTCCAATTCATAGCAGCTTATGTACAACAGAATGAACCTCTTCCTGATCCTGTACAATCCTCAAAACCTTTGCTATTTTTGAGTCTATTGTTGATGCCACTGTATCTATCCATATTGCTCAGTGTTTCCCTCTTTATGCTGACCCTCTACATACCATGTATATACATACATGTATGCATGCATAATAATCCTTCTGGAACCAGAATTGAAGAAAGACTAATTAAACAACTTGTGATAAGTAAATGACAATGTTTTGCTTGCTGGAAATGAAGACGACATGAAGTATTTAGTTATGAAGATCAAAATTGCAGTGTTCTGAATAAATCACACCTCAATTTAAAGTAAACAAAAATCCTCACAAATGGACCAGTAAATACCATCCGTGTAAATGGAGAAGAGATTGAAGTTGCCAATCACTTAATTTTGCTTAAATCCTCTATTAACAGTAATGAAATGAAGTCAAGAAATCAAACAATGCATTATACTAATCAAATCTGATGGAAAACATCTCTTTAAAATATTAAAACATTTAAAAAGAAGATGTCACTTTGAGGACTAAGGTGTACCTGAGCACCATAGTATTTTCAATTACCTCATATACATGTGAAAACTGAACAATGAATAAGGGGCACTGTAGAACAGTTAATGCAATTGAGTTATGGTGATGGTGAAGAATATTGAATATACCATGGACTGCAGAAGAAAAAGCAAATCTGTTTTGAAAGAAATATGGTCAGATGTCTTCAGATCTTAGACTTTAGGTATGTCAAGAAGAATGAGTTCCTGGAGAAGAATATCATGCTTGGAAAAGTGGAGGGTTATTAAATAAGAAAAAGATCTTCAACAAGATGTGTTGATACAGTGATGGCAACAATGGGCTCAAACAGCAACTGTGACGATGACACAGCACTATGCACTCTTATGTTCTTTTGTGCACAAGGATGGTATGAGGAGAACCCAACTGGATGGCACTTAAACCAATAGCAATCCTTCATAACTTATTATGGTAGTTATGAAAGAAAACATTTCAAGCATTTCTGTGTGAGTTCAATATGGATTGTATGCAAATGATAATCATTTTGCATAAGCTGCACAGGAATACAAAAAGTCCCATTTTTAATTTTCTAGAACCATAAGGTTCATTGTGATACATTTAATGGTTGCATCAATCAATCAATAAGTACATCCATTACATTTTCATGTAAATTCTTCATTTCTACCTATTTTCTGCCCATAATATATTGAAATACATATTTAGGGCAAACAAGACTTGACACTTAACACAGCAAGGAATAAAAATGGAAACAAAACAAAGAGCATCAGTACATTTCCCTATATTAACTGTCACCAAAGAGTGCACTTTAAGGATTTGTGTAATATTTATAGAGAGCTTCTGCTTGAAATATATTTTGAATATTATAAATATATGCAACAGATTTTGAAACTCAGCAGAATTATGATAAATACTTATTGTAATAGCAATAAGAGATAATGGGAAAGCATTAGTGAGGTTTCCAAAACATGGGACCAGACAAAGACACAATTGGAAGAAAAGATGAACAAGAATAAAATAAAGAACAGGAACAATGAATGAAGGTAGTAATAGGATGGAGAGATGAATTACAAACTAAATAGTTTGTAATGCAGTGTTGTTGTTGTTGTTAATTGTCGTGGAGTCAGTTCCAACACATAGCTACCCTGTACAGGGTTTCTGAGGATGTAAATCTTTACGGGAGCAGAAAGCTTCATCTTTCTCCCGCGGAACAGCTGGTAGTTTCGAACTGCTGACCTTGGGGTTCACAGCCCAATTCGTAACCACTAGCTATCAGAGCTCCTTTTGTAATGCATTAAGGCTGTGGTTTGGCACTGATAATTGAGGAAGTATATACTAAACATACAAGTATCATTAATGGAAAGTGTGGCTATGATAACGTACAAGAGCTTAACAAAAAAGTAGAGATGTAACACAATAAAAAAATTTTATGTAGCATACTCCAGTGTTGAGGAGGTGTAGAAAACTGAAAATTGAATAAGATCACACCTGATTTTCAAGTGGGGATGTTATTGGAATGAGACAGGTATGTACTAGCAAAGAAAAATGTTGTTTAGTTTCAAGGCAAGGTAGAAATGCATGCAAATGTTACTACAATAAAAACCAAAACTCAATCATATTGTTAAACACTATTGTAAAGGTTTAAGTCAAAGAAATAGAAGCAAAAGCTTAGCAAATTAATTGATTAGAGACATAAAAATAAATATTTTGAGAAGAAGAATCTAATTATTCCTTTTACATTTCTAGGATTACATGGAAATGGATTAAAAACTTCAGATAGAATGTAATAGAGAACATTGTTGTGCATAAGTGGAAGAGAACAGAGGATAAAGACTAGAGTTGATGAATTCACCATGATAATGAAGAATCTATTTCACAGAGAAAAGATGAATAAATATGAATAAGAATTATTCTGAGATAGATAAAATAGTAGGATTAAATATTTTATGGTATTTTAACATGTACTTTATAAAATGCAATAAATTGGGAAGAGACAAAACAACATTAGTGTTTTATTTTATGCAATGGGATGAAATATAGATAATCATAAATTGTCCTCTGGTGGAGACATAATATACTGTTAAGAGACAACAGAAAGTAGGGAAAAGTATAGAAATACTGTTTCAGACATTTATCATGGTCAGTTTACTACTAAATAAGTAGGAAGTCAATACAGATATGAACAGTATTATTTTTGGATTATGGTGATAAAAATTATTAAAAAATTAGTCTTTTGGATTCTATACTACTTAGAAAGAAGACCTTCAATCAAACAAACAAATGAATCCTGGTGTGGCATTGTGGGCTAATGCATCAGACTTTGAACTGCAAGGTTGGTGGTTCAAGCTCACCAGCTGCTCCTTGGGAACCCTATACAGGGTCACTAGGAGTCAGAATTGGCTAGATGGCACTTAAAAACAACAAAATATATATAACTTTGGAATTAAAGTATTTACTTTACAGTGCAATATGTTATATTGAAATCCATCCAAGGTCATGGAATTATCAATAACTATTGTAGAAATCATTTATACAAATACTGAGAATAAATAAAAAGCAACTAATATTATTTTCTATTAATCTATACCAATTAAATGGAATAATTTTGGATAATTGCAAATCCAGAATCAATCTTAGGCTTTTAATTCATATATTTATGTTTTATGTATTTAGGATTTTTGTCTATGTCTCTTCTGTCCAAAGAAAAGTTCCAAAGATGCCTAACTCTACCACAGTGAGTGATTTTCTGCTTGCAAGATTTTCTGATGTGTGGGAACTCAGAGTGTTGCACAGTGTACTATTTCTACTGACCTACTTGGCAACATTGCTGGGGAACCTTCTCATTGTCACAGTCACTACCCTGGACCACAGTCTTCACACCCCCATGTATTTCTTCCTTAGGTATCTGTCTATTGTGGATATGTGCTACATTTCTGTCACGGTACCCAAGGCATGTGTCATCTTTCTGCTTGACAGCACAATAATCTCTGTGGTTGAATGTGCAACTCAGATATTCCTTGTAGCTTTGTGTGGTTTTTTAGAATTAACTTTCCTCACTATC
This sequence comes from Chrysochloris asiatica, assembly GCF_000296735.1. Taxonomy (NCBI): domain Eukaryota; kingdom Metazoa; phylum Chordata; class Mammalia; order Afrosoricida; family Chrysochloridae; genus Chrysochloris; species Chrysochloris asiatica. Next base: position 127,681 of record NW_006409198.1, on the reverse strand, counting down.
ATGGCCTGGGACCGCTATTTAGCTATTTGCCATCCCCTCCACTATTTTGAGATCATGAACACTCAAGTCTGTATACACATGTCTCTGGTCTCTTTACTCAGTGGCCTGGTCTATTCAGGATTCCACACAGGCCTCACATTCTCTCTTCCCTTTTGTCAATCCAACATAATCCATCAATTCTTCTGTGATATTCCTTCTCTACTCAAGCTCTCCTGCTCTGACACCTTCATCAATGAGATTATAACTTTTGTCTCTTCAGTCATAGTTGGAGGTGGCTGCTTTTTCTTCATTATCATGTCCTATATTTGCATACTTACTACTGTCCTCAAGTTTCCAATCAGAGAACTAAGAAAGGCTTTTTCCACCTGTGTTCCACACATTCTTGTGGTGACAGTCTTTCTCAGTTCAGGTGCTGCTGTGTACATGAAGCCAGTCTCCAATTCACCAACAATTCAGGACATGATCATTTCTGTGCTCTACTCGGTAGTCCCTCCCTTCCTAAATCCTGTTATTTACAGTCTTCGGAACAAGAAGATAAAGGAGGCTGTATGGAGAAGTATTAACAGATTCACTATTTAGAAAAATAATAAAATCATTATTTCAACACATTGTTATTTGATGAATCACATTTACAATAATTCAAAATTATTTTTCTTGTATATTTTCAAAATCAGGTACCTCACTTGATTCCTCATTATTGTGTTAAGGTCCATTGGTTTTGTTCCTACCTATAGCAACTCAGTACAGGGTTTCTGAGGAACAGCTGGTGAGCCTGAACTGTCAACTTTGAGGTTCAAACCGACTTTGCAGTCCAACGCATTAACCACAGGGCCACACTCACATGCACACACACACACACACACACAACACACCCTTATGTTTATGTGATTTTTTCTCATATAAACTGCATATTCCTTACATCTAAACATAAATGCTAAAGACATTTTTGTTACATAGTTCTTTAGAATTATGTAGAGAGTCCTAGAACAGAAAAAGTAAGAAGTGATTTTGTTCACAATGATAAGAGAAAAACTCATCATACACTGCTATTCAATAATTTGTTGAAAGTATTAGTAAGAGCTGTAAGGCAACAGAGTCAATTGTTGTTAGGTTCTATCAGTGATGCTGTGTACAACAGAATGAAACAATGTCTGGTCCTCTGATAATCTCATGATCATTGCTACAATTAAGCCTGTTGTGTGTGCCACTGAACCAATATATCTTATTGAGGGTCTTTCTCTTTTTTTCCAACCTTCCATTTCATCATGTATTTTATCCTTCTCCATGGACTGGTACCTCCTGATAGTATGCCCAAAGTATGAAAGATGAAGTCTGTTTGTTCTGGTTTCCAATGAGGATTCTGGATATATTTCAACACAGATTTGTTTGTTCTTTGGACAGTCCATGGCACTTTTACTATTCTCCTCCAACACCATAACGCAACTGCATTAATTCCTCTACAGTCTTCCTTATTCACTGTCCAACTTTCACAGGTATATGAGGATAATAAAAATACCATGGCTTGGCAATAATGGCATCCCTACTGAGCTCTGGTAGCGTAGTGGTTACGAATCGGGCTGCGAACCTGAAAGTCAGCGGTTCGAAACTACCATCAGCTCCGCGGGAGAAAGATGAGGCTTTCTACTCCTGTAAGGATTTACACCCTCGGAAACCCTGTACAGAGTTGCTATGGGTCGGAACCGACTTGATGGCACTTAACAACAACAACAACTGGCAAAGTAGAAGTAAAGCTGTCTCTATATGTAGGTGATATGTTTCTATACTTCAAAAGCCACAAAGACTCAATAAGAACATTAATGGAACTAATTGAAAGATTGCTGACAGGGTGCAATATGAACATATATAAATCAGTTGTATTCCTTTATACAAAGACAACTCTAAAAATAAATGAGAAAAAATACCATTTACAATAGCCTCTCAAAATATGAAACAATTAAGAAAAATCCAATCATAGAAACAAATGATCAATACAAAGAAAACTAAAAAATACTCCTACAAGAAGTCAAAGAGACCTACAAAATGGAAAAATATACCATCCTCATGGGGAGGAAGATTTAGAATTATGAAATGTTAGCACTGCTCAAAGGAATTTATAGATATAACGGAATCCAAATCATTATTGAAAGAAATGAAAAAGAAAAAAAGAACAACGCTAAATGTTTATGGAATGTAAAGAGATCTGGAATAAGCAAAACATTTCTAAAAATGAAGCAAGTAGGAGGCCTTTTAATTCCCCATATAAAATCCAACTACACAGCCACATTAATAAAATCAGCCTACTTCTAGTACAATGTAAAACACACAGATCAATGAAACACAATTTACAAACCAAGAGTAAATCTATACACCTGTTATAAACTGATCTTTGACAAAGGACCACAGCACATGAGGTAGTCTCTCCAAATGATGCTGGCTAGATTTTCTAGTCTTTTTCTCACCGTGGCAGTTTTCAATTTTCTTAAATCTTGTAGGCAATAAATCCTCAAGATTGTCCTGATCTTTCAGTAAATTTATCAAGACAACCCCAACGGGATCCTACAAAACATTTGTTATAACCTTCTAACCTGACTTATCTGTATGGAAATTAAGTAATCCAGTGATTTACTCCTTCTTGATGTTATTGTTGCAATGGTTTCCACCCACAACAATATTATGTAAAAAGGAAACACTGCCATCCTAACAATTTTCCTTGCATTTGAGACAATTTTTGCTTCCACTGTGCCAATCCTTCTTGCTGGGTATCTTCCTCTTTTTCTCTGACTCTTCACTTTACCAAGCATATCCTTCTCTAGGGATTGTCCTCCCCAGATAAAATGTCTGAAGTATGAGAATTGAAGTCTCACCATGTTTGCCTGTTAGGTGTACTTCATCCAACACAGACCTTTTTGGTCTACTGAGAGTCCATGTTATTGTCAATATTCTTTTCCAACAAAGATATTAATTCTTCTGAACTCTTTCTTAATCATTGTCCAACTTTAATATGTGTGTGATATAGATGTAACCACCACAAGCTGAGTCAGATGCTCTTAGTTCTTAAACTGATAACCTTGTTCTTGAACACCTTAAATAGATCTTGTGTAGCACATTTGCCTAATGTAACATGTCATTTTATTTCTTGACTGCTTCTAGTGAATTGTTGAAAGTGGATTCAAGCAAAATGAAGTATTTGGCAGCTTCAGTTTTTCTCCATTTATCATGGTGTTATTTATTGGTCCAGTTGTGACAATTACTGTTTCCTTTACATTTAGGTGTAATCTGTAAACTGTGGTCTCTACTCTTCATCAGTAAGTATCTTAAGTTATTTTCACTTTCTGCAAACAAAGTTGTATCATCTGAATATCGCAAGGTATTAATGAGTCTTCCTCCAATTCTAATCCCACACTCTTTTCTCTTTTCCATATAATCCATATTCTTAGATTATTTGTTCAGCATACAGATTGAATAAGTATGGTGAAAGAATACAACCCTAGTGCACACCTTCCCTGATTTTAAACCATTCATTATCTATTATTGTATTCAACCAACTTCATCTTGGTCTATGCACAGGTTCCCCATCAGCACAATAAAGTATTCAGAAATGCCCATTATTAGCAATGCTATCCATACATGAAAACCATTGAATAATCAGTAAAGAAGTGAACCTCTTCTTGATACTGTCTGCTTTCAGCCAAGATCTATCTGATGTCCGCAATGATATGACTAGTACTGCATTCTTGTCTAAATCTGCAATGAGTTTTCAGAAGTTCTCTGTTGAAGTACTTTTGCAGCCAGTTTTTAATTATATTCAGGGGGTCTAGATGGAAACTGAGGATGGGAGGTTCTCAATGTGTAGGGGAGTTAGGGTTGGGGTAAGGACTCCCAGCAACTGAGGACATCTCTCTTCCTCTAGTGCTCTTGCTGGGGCTAATGGTCCGGGGGGTGGGGTGGGGGGGCTCTTATTCTTTGGAGGCCATGTAGACCATAATATCCACCACCCTATTGCTATAGCTGAATTCATTGTAATACCAGGAAATGAGCTTCACAAAGTGGTCATTGAGAGCAAGGCCAGCCCTAGCATTAAAGGTGGAAGAGTGAGTGTCACTGTTAAAATCACAGGAGATAACCTGGTCTTCAGTGTAACCCAGGATGCCTTTTAGGGGTCCATCTGATACCTGCTTCTCCACCCTCTTGATGTCATTGTATTTGGAAACTTTCTACAGGCAGCAGGTCAGGTCCACGACAGACACGTTAGGAGTGGGAACATGGAAGGCCATGCCAGTGAGTTTCCCATTCAGTTCAGGGATGACCTTGCCCACAGCCTTGGCAACACCAGTAGATGCAGGGATTATGTTCTGGGCAGCCCCATGGCCATCATGCCAATTTCCCAGAATGGCCATCCACAGTCTTCTGGGTGGCAGTGATAGCATGGTCCACGATGCCAAAATTGTCATGGTTGACCTTGGCCAGGGAGCCAAACAGTTGGTGGTGAAGGAGGCATTGCTGACAATCTTGAAGGAGTTGTCATACTTCTCATGGGTCACGCTAGTCACAAACATGGGGGCATCAGCAGAAGGGGCAGAGATGATTATCCTTTTGGCACTACCCTTCAAGTGAGCCCCAGCCTTCTACAAGGTTGTGAAGACACCAGTGGACTCTACAACATATGCAGCACCAGCATCACCCCACTTGATGTTGGTGGGAACTTGCTCCTAGAAGATATAGATGGGCTTCCCATTGACGATAAGTTTCCCTTTCTCAGCCTTGGCAGTGTCATTGTACTTACCATTGATGGAATCATACTGGAACATATATACCATGTAGTTGAGGTCAATGAAGGAGTAGTTTATGACAACAACCTCTACTTTGCCTGAATTAACAGCAGCCCTGGTGACCAGGAGCCCAATACAGCTAAATCCATTGACTCTGACATTTACCATCCTCTTTCAGGGATGCAGCTGCTACTGCAAGAGGTGCTGTGGCTTGACTGTCGAATAGGAGGAGCAGAGAACCCAGTACCATAAATTCTTGATCACATATTGCTTCTTTAAATGTTAGAACATCGACCATTTCTTTTGGATACGGCAATTCTCCTCGATTCCACCTCCCTTTAATACTTTTTTTTGTTTTTCATCTTCAATATTTTGACCTTAGAATTCTTCAGTATTTCATGTTGAGGCTTGCTGTTATCTTCAGTTTTTTCAGTTTGAGAAATGCAGTGCATGTTCTCCTCTTTTGGTTTTATCACTCCAGGTTTCTGTATGTTTCATTATAATGTCTTTGTTTTGTTGATAATACTAAACTTTTCCATTGTCTCTTCCCATACATGTAGTCCATTTTATTCCTGCATATACCATTAGGTGTGGTTCATGTATATAATTGCATTTTGTGCTGTGTAAAAATGGGATTGCAAAGAATGTTATTGTTGTTGTTAGGTGCCATGGAGTTGGTACTGACTCATAGCTATCCTATGCACAACAGACTGAAACACTGCCCACTCCTGGGACAACCTCACAATTGTTGCCACACTTGAGCCCAATAATGCTGTCACTTTCCCAATCCATCCTGTTGGGGATCTTCCTCTTTTTCTCTGACCCTCCACCTTACCAAACATGATATCCTTCTCCAGCGACTGGCCCCTCCTGGCAATATGTTCAAAGTATAAGAGACGAAGTTTGGCCATCCTGGCCTACAAGGAACACTCTGGCTGCACTTCTTCCAACATAGATCAATTGGTTCTTTTGGCAGTCTATGACACTTTCAAGATTCTCCTCCAATACTATAACTCAAAAGCATAAATTCTTCTATGGTCTATTCATAGCTTTTTTCATAATACATATTTCCACAAACTTTTTGAAGATCCTTTCCATGTGCTTGTGTTGTATGTGTACATATAACTTTACAGCAAACAAAAGCTAAAAATAGAGTAGTTATTAGTGCTGCTTATGAACAGCAAAATACCTCACAGGATTTGGTTTATTGGTTTAGTATTATGGACATGGGCATTTAAGTTAATTGACCTACTATGTTTTCTCGTACTGTAGTTGCCTGTGTGTTGCTATAATGATCGAAGCTATGACACTGGTATCTTAAATAACAGTAGATTCACCCATAATGGACAGATTCAAAAAGATCTTCCAGAATAAGATAGACTAGGAAGAAAGAGAGGTAGATTAATTCTGAATATTTGACCATTGACAACCTTCCAAATAACAGAACACAGTCAGATAAAGTACCAGAAGGTGAAAACATTATGAATAGCAGCAGAACACCATCAGATATAGTGATAGAAAACAAGCACCTCAGGATGGAAGATATTCATAACATTACTGGGGAAAAGCTGCTTCCTCAAAGTAGAATTGACCATGATGGCACAAATGGAGTAAAGCTTTTGGAACCATCGTTTGCTGATGAGACACAACTGAAAAGGAGGCGAAACCACTTCAAACATCCATTAATAATCATAAGATGAAATATACAAAGTTTGAATCTAAGAAAATGTGAAATTGTAAAACTGTAAATGGGATGTATAAAGATCAATATGCTAGGCATTACTAAGCATTAGTGAGCTGAAATGGTCTGCTATTAGCCAGGTTGAATCAACATTCATGTATTGTGAAAAACAAATTTAAGAGGAATGGTGTTTCATTTACCATCAAAAAGAACATTTCAAGATCTTTCTTAAAGTACAATACTGCCTGTGATAGGATAATATCCATATGTCTACAATGAAGACCAATTAATACCACTATTATTAAAGTTTATGCACCAAAAATAAAACTAGTGACTATGAAATTGAATTTTTCCACCTACTTCTTCAGTCTTAAATTTATGAAACATTCAATCAAGATGTATCAAAAATACTAGCAATTGGAATGCAAAAATTGAAGCTAAAAATGAAAGATCAATACTTTAGAACATATGGCCTTAGTGAGGGACATGATGCTGGAAATCACAAGACAGAATTTTGCAGTACCAACACATTGTTGTTGTAAGTGCTGTCAAATCAGTTCAGACTCATAGTGACCATGTATTGGATTTCTGAGGAACAGCTGGTAAGTTTGAACCTCCAACTTCGGTGTTCAAACTATGGCACCAAACCAGGACTCCACCAATGATATATTAATTGAAAAAAACTTTATTAATCAACATAAAAGGCAACTATATACATAAACCTCATCAGAGAAATCAAACTGAATAAATGTGTGGAAAGAGACTCTGGAAAAGCTCAATGTCATCAACCAAAACAAGATCAGGTGCATACTGTAAAACAGATCATCAATTGCTCACTCATATGCAGTTTCAGGCTGAAGGTGAAGAAAATTAATACAAATTCACGATAGCCAAAACATGCACTTGAACATATATGCAGGCAATTAGAGACCATCTCTAGAACAGATTTGATGCATTAGACAATAATGACAGATGGTCAGAAGAAATGTGGATGACTTCAAGAACATCATACAGGAATAAATCAAAATGTCATTAAGAAAACAAGATAATGAAGGAAAGAAACAAAATGGTTGTCAGAAGAGACAGTAAATTATTATAATGAAATGTGCAAAGACATGTAATTAGAAAATCAAAGGAGAAGAACATGCTCAGCATTTCTCAAGAGGAAAGAACTGAAGAAAAACTCAATCTTCAACTTCAATATTGAAAGGTGTTATGGGTAAAATATTAAATGGTTCACAAAGTATCAAAAGAAGATAGGAGTTATACAGATAGTCACTGTGCCAAAAGGAAATGGTTGAAGTTCAAATGTTTCAAGACATAGTATATTATCAAGAACCATAATGAAGAAAGAAGTCCAAGCTACCCTGAAACACTGTTGAAAGAAAAGAATTCAGGAATTGATAGAAATCAAATTGAAACCTTTCCATAAAGTAATGGAGGTACTCACTTATCTCACATAGGAATTTGGATTACAGCTACTTGGCTAACTTAATGAAAGATATTCATATTGGTTTTCATTCCAATGGTAGGTTGTTTAACAGAATACATAAATCATCTAACAACATCATTAATATCACATGTAAGTAACATTTTCCTGAAGATAACTAATAAATGACTCCAACAGTGTATCAACAGAGAACTGCTAGAAATTGACACCAGATTCAGAAGAGGATGTGGAAAGAGGAGTATCAATGTTGATGGCACATGAATGTTGGCTGAAAGCATAGAATATCAGAATGATGTTTACTTGTGTTTTATTGATTATTCAAAGGCTTTCGACTATGTGGATCATGACAAGTTATGAATAGTATTGTTAAAATATTAGTATTCCAGAAGAGTTTATTTTTCTCATGAAGAACCTGTACAAGGACCAAGAGATAGTCTTTCAAACAGAACAATGACTTACAATCAGTAAACTTGTGTTCCAGAGTTATATCCTTTCCATAGAGTTATTCAGTCTGTAGGTTAAACCAAATATCTGAGAAGTTGGAGTATATGAAAATAACATGGCATCAGGATTGTAGAAAAATTCATCAATAACCTGTGATATTCAGATGATGCACCTTGTTTGTTAGAAGCAATGAGTCAAAATGCTTAATAATAAGATCAAAGACCACAACATTCAGTATGAATTAAACCTCAATATAAAGTAAACAAAGAATTCTCACAACTAGACCAATAAATAACATCATGATGAACAGAGAAAAGATTGAAATTGTCAAATTCTTCATTTTGCTTGGGTCCATAATCAACACCCATATCAGCAACAGTCAAGAAACAAAAAATGGACTTCCGGTTTGGCAGCAACAGGGCAGAGTCAAGTAGGACATGTTCCATGGGGAAGGGACTGACAACCCAGAGACACGGGTCTCAGGAAACAGCATCAGAGCTCTAGATCTAGCGTAAGGGTCAGGGCATCAGTTTCCCGCAAACACCAGTGGAAAAATCATGGTATAAAGGAAAACATGGATATTTAGAAATCAGCTATCAAGATACAGGACTCCTTCTGCAGCCATCCCGGCCAAGCATAGGTCAGAGGGTGGGGCTACAACCAGACTGGCACAGGGAACCAATGCTAAA
>NW_006409198.1:106296-110262 GCF_000296735.1 Chrysochloris asiatica | reverse complement strand
GGGCTGGCGAAAGGAAATGGGTATAAAACTCTTGTGGTGCAATAGTGAATAATTGCCATCGGGACTGACTGTGAGGGTCAGAAATGTAGAGGTATATGATTTTTGACAAATGAAGGGAGTGATTGATTTTGCAGCCCTGGAGTGGAGGTCCATGGGACCATCAAGTGAGAAGAGCAGAGAGCGGGACCCTACCCAGAAAGGCAGTGACACCAGGCATTGAGACAGAGATGATGACATGGACAGATGGAGTGGCTGGGGACACTGGACTCAGGGAGGGAGAGTGGCTGTGTGCTGATGGCTGGCGGGTGGCGAGCCTGTGGGGTATATCCTTTGGTTATTTGACGATGCATGGAGGGGATTGTAATCATTGCAATGAAATGAAATGTGATAGGATGAATGTAAAAATGGTGTTCTCCCATGTAAACCCACATAATTCACAATAAAAACTAAAAAACATAGAAATAAAAAATGGGCATCATGCTTGGTAAAGTGGAGGATCAGAAAAAATAAAAATAAAAAAGGAAGACCTCTAACGAGGTGGAGTGTCACAGTGGCAGCAAGCAGTAATGGATTCAAACAGAATAGCAATGGTGTGGATAAGGCAACACTGGTCTGTGTTTGTTTTGGTATGCAGGGGGTCACTATTCATTAGAGCCAACCTAGATGGCACCTAACAACAATAGTTCATTGTGTATTGTCTGGTTTCTTAAATGCTTGCAAGTGGCCTGTGATTACCTGGAACAACAGAAGAAGAAGATTAAGGAACAGGAAGAGGAAATGGAGTGCATGATTATGGCTTCCACAAACTAGTTCTTCTTTTGTCATGAGACCAAAAGTAATGGATGGTAGTCAGATACTATTACTGAACTTTCTGATGAAAATTTTTGAAGTAGAATCTTAATGAAAAGGGGTGAAATGCAGAATGTAATTTCTATTCTCATTTAGTACAATCTCACTGGCATCACTGAGACAGAATGGAACCTGAAAGAGTGCCTGCCATAATTATTAACCTCAAAACCATAAACCAAATATAACCCCTGGAGACTTTTTTAAAACACACAACAGTCTAGTTTCTATAGCAAGAATGTTTGCTGGAAGTTTTGCATACTTTAAAGGATTTACTGTATGGCATTAATTTTTTAATAACAACTTGAGAAGTTATACAGCAAGATTCAGGAAGAATAGTAAAGTAGAGAGAATACAAAATTTGAAGAAGGCATTTAACTTCACTGGACTGTACATAGAAAAAGTTTAATTGGTGCATACTTTCTGTGTAAGTTTTAAAAATTAATTAAAATATTAATGTTAGAATCAAAGTTAAAAGGAAAAAATCATCTGATAATTTGGGTAAATAAACAAAAAAAAAGAAAGGAGTGTTTTATTTGTTGTATGGGAACAACTGAATTTAGTTGTAAATTCTAAACAAAGCAGTTAAATGAGCTGTACTAACTGGGAAAGGCTTTTGTTCTGACAGTACCAGACGGATTCATTCATACCATTTGGTTTGAGGAGTAAATAATGGATATTACAGCAACTTCTAAAATGCACCATTTATCAGTTACTAGTCTAAATATTTTACAGATTCAATTCTCTCATGTTCTCTAAAGGTTATGAGATTTTATACCCTTCTTAAAAGAAATGAAGAAACTGAGACACAAGAGTTAAGGCAGTGTGCTAGTGATAAAGTGTTCACAAGTCAGCTGACTTAGCTTCATCACCAGGCTATTAAATAACATTTGATTGATTGTGTTGACATTTTGGAAAAATTCTGAAGTGTTATTTTATCATTGTCCCTACTCATCTGTCAGTCTGTCATATTGCAGTGGTTGCATGTTGCTGTGATTCTGAAAGCAATGCCATGGTTTCTATGAATACCAGCAGGGTCACCTAGGGTGGACAAATGTCAGCTGACATTGAAATTTTTCACACTGAAAAAGACAACTTCTGAATATTTTGTCAAAGAAGACCTTATAAATAGCAGTGGAACACTGTCAGCATAAGAATATTGAATGTATCAACTTGATGAAAACTCCAGGATATTGTCATATATAGTGCTGAAAAATGAGCTCTTAGGGTTTGAAGGCTCTCAAAATACAATTGGAGAAGAGTTGCCTCCTCAAGTTAGAGTTGACCCTGATGATGGGTGTGGAGAAAAGATTTTGAGTCCTTCATTTGCTGAAGGGAATTAGTGAGCTGAAATGGACTGATATACAGCTTTCTGAATCTGAAAAATCACATTCATAATCAAAAAGAACATTTCAAGGTCTGTCTTGATGCACAATGTTGTCTGTGACAGGAAAATATCCATACACACAATAGGAAGACCACTTACTATAACTATTATTCCAAATTGTGAATCAACCTCAAAGCGAGAAATGATGAAATTGAAATATTCTACCAACTTCTTCAGGCTGAAATTGATGAAACATGCTATCAAGATGTATTGATAATTACTGGAGATTGAAGTGCAGTGGTTGGAAACAAAGACTAAGGATCATTAGTTGGAAAATAAGACCTTAGTGAAAAAGAAAGATGCTGGAGAATGTTTCAACAACATAAATATGACTATACACATGAATCACAATGAATGGAATACATAGAAGCCAAGTTGACTACATGTGTGGAAAGAGAAAGTAGAAAAACCCATATTATCAGGAAAAACAAGATAAGTGCAAGAATCTATCAATTGTTAATATGCAATTTCAGGGTAAAGCTGAAGAACATTTAGTGAAGTCCACGAGAGCTAAAATATGACCTTGAACATATTCCACCTGAATTTGGAGATCATCTCAAGAACAGATTTAATGAATTAGACACTAATGACAAAAGCCCAGACTTTGGGGATGACATTAAGAACATCATAAGAGAAGAAAGCAAAAAGTCATTAAGAAGACAAGAAGAAGCAAAAGACCATGTCTGTCACATTAGTCTCTGAAATTTGCTCTCCAGAGTAGAAATGCTAAAGCAAATGGAAAAATAAGGAGGCAAAGGAGCTGAATAGAAAATTTCAAAGGGTAGCTAGAGAATGCAATGCCAGATATTATAATGAAGTGTGCCAAGATCCAGAATTAGACAATCAAAGGTAAGAACACACTCAGTATTTCTCAAGATTAAAGATCTGAAGAAAAAAATGTAAATCTCGACTTTCAATATTGAAGGATTCTATGGGAAAAAATACTTAATGATGCAGAAAAGACCAAAAGAAGAGGGAGAAATAGTCACTTTACTAAAAAGAAATGGTTGATATTCAACTATTTCAAGAGATAGCATATGATCATATGTCAGTGATACTAGTGGAATAAATTCAAGATGCACTGAAATATTTGGCAAACATTGGGAATTTATAGAATACAAATTGATAACTTGCAGCAATTGAGGCAGCACTGGAGGGCCTCAGTCATCTATGCCAAGAACTTTGAAACCGGACTACTGATTGGAATACATACATATTTGTGCCCACTCCAAATAGAGGTGACTGAATGGAATGCAGAGATTATTAGATAATATCATTAATAATGCATGCAAGTAAAATTTTGCGAAAGGTGATTAAAAATGGCTGCAACAGTACATTGATAGAGAGCAGCCAGATGTTCAGGCCAGATTCATATGAGAACTTGTAATAAGGGATATCACTGCTGACATAAAATGTATCTTAACTGAAAACAGAGAATACCAGAAAGATGTTTACCTGTACTTTATTGAATATGCAAATTCTTTCAAGTGTTTGGATCATGATTAGCTATAGACCACATTGCAGTAAATGAGGATTTCGAAGCACTTAACTGTGATCATGTGGAACCTGTATGTAGACCAAGAGGCACTTGTTTAAACAGAAAAAGGAGAAACGGAATGTTTTTAAATAAGGAAAGGTGTGCACCAATGTTGTATTATTTCACCATACTTATTTTACCTGTGTGCTGAAAAAATAATCCAAGAAGCTGTATTATATGAAGAAGTCTGTGGCAT
>NW_006409198.1:105236-106196 GCF_000296735.1 Chrysochloris asiatica | reverse complement strand
TCAGGAAAGTACTACAAGACCAATCAAACAAAACAATATAGATACAGCATTGAAAACAATTCAAAACCTGCAAAAAGAGGTCCAGATGATTAATAATAAAGTCTCAGAAATGGACAATACATTGAAAGAGGAAAGGAGCAGAATTGAAGAGATGGAGCCAGAATCAGTGAGCTGGAAGACAAACCTCTCAATACCACGAATATAGAAGAGCAAGCAGAAAGAACAATTTAAAAAAACAAATCTGAAGAGAGTCTAAGATTCATGCTGGATAGCATGAACAGGAACAGCTTAAGAATTGTTGGCATTCTGGAACAAGAAGAATCAGAGAAATCCACAGAAGAGATAGTTGAAGTACTTCTGGAAGAAAATTTCCCGAACATTTTGAAAGATGAGAAGACAAACATTCAAGGAGCCGAACATATCCCATGAAGGATAGATCCCAAAAGAAAATCACCAAGACATATAATAATCAAGCTCTCTAAAATCAAAGACAAGGAGAGAATCCTAAAAGTAGGCAGGGAAAAGAGAAATGTTACTTACAAAGGCAATCAAATCAGATTAAGCTCTGACTTCTCAGCAGAAACTATGCAGAAAAGAAGGCAATGGGGACACACACACAAAATCCTAAAAGAAAAAGACAGCCATCTAAGAATGATCTATCCAGCAAAATTATTAGTCAAATATGATGGTGCAATCAACACATTCCAGGATAAACAGAAGCTAAGAGATTTTGTCAAAGCCAATCCAGAACTTCAAAATATCCTAAAGGGAGTCCTTTGGACTGAAAACCAAAAAGAACAGACAACAACCAGAGATTGACAGGAGTGGCAACACCACCTGAATCTCAGATGACAGATAGAAGAGTCCAGAACAGAACAAAATTACAACAATGAACTCAAAGGAGATGGGAGGTCAACCAAAGATCAAAATAATAACAATGTCAAAGAAGAGAAAAAATGT
>NW_006409198.1:104212-104814 GCF_000296735.1 Chrysochloris asiatica | reverse complement strand
CCCTTCAATATGCTGCCTGCAAGAGACACACTTTACACACAAAGACAAAAACAGACTAAAAGTTAAAGGATGGAAAAAATATACCAAGCTAACTGCAACAATAAACAAACATGAGTGGCAATACTAAACTCAGGTAAAGTAAACTTTAAGACAAAAACCAGCATAAGAGATAAAGGAGGACACTATCTCATGATCAAAGGATCAGTTGACCAAGATGACATAACCATAGTGAATATCTATGCTCACAAAGAAAGTACACCAAGATATATGAAGCAACCCTTACTAGAATTGAAAAAAAGAAACAGACAAATGTTTAATTATAGTGGGAGATTTTTATATGCCACATTCGAAAAGGGACAGAACAACCAAAAAGAAACTAGACAAAGTTACAGAGAAACTAAACAACACAATCACCAACTTGACCTCATAGATGTGTACAGAGCATTCAACCTAACAACAGTACAATACACATTCTTTTCCAGTGCACACGGAACCTTCTCCATAATTGACCATGTGTTAAGTCACAAAGCAAGGCTACATAAATGTACAAACATCAAAATATTACTAATCATCTTTTCAGACCACAATGCTATAAAGCTAGA
>NW_006409198.1:89288-104112 GCF_000296735.1 Chrysochloris asiatica | reverse complement strand
ACGGCACTTAACAACAACAAATATGCAAGTGATATGACTTTACCTACTAAATCAAGGAGGAATTAAAATACTTACTGTTGAAGATGAAAGATCACAGCCTTTTGTATTGGTCACACATCAATGTAAGCAAGACAAAAATCTTGCTACTGAACCAATAAATGACATCAAGTTAAATGGAGAAAACATTGAAGTGGTCAAAGACTGCAATTTGTTCAGATTGACTCTCATGGGAACAACAGACTAGAAATCAGATGGTCTAATGCATTAGCCACATCTGCTGCAGAACACCTTTAAAGTGTTCAAGAGCAAATGTTTCAGTTTTAGAACGTAGGTTAACCTGACAAAAACCATGGTATTTTCCATAGCTTCATATGCCTATGAAAGTTGGACAATGAACAAGGAATACCATAGAGAATTGATGCATTTGAGTTATGATGTTAGAGGAAAATATTAAAAGTACTATGGACTGCCAGAAGAACAAACACATCTGTGTTGGAAGAAGTACAGCCAGAATGCTTCTTTTAAACTAGGATTGCCAGACTTCATTTCTCATACTTTGGACATGTTATTAGAAGGGACTAGTCTCTGGAAATGACCTCATGCTTAGTAAAGTGGAGAGTCAATGAAAATGAGGACAACCCCAACAAGATGGATTGGCACCGTGGCAGTATCAATGGGCTCAAGAGTAGCAATGATTGTGAGATTAACTCAAAGATCTAACAATTATTTGTTTTATTGCACATACATTCTTTCTGAGTTGGTATATACTCTACGGCCCCTAACAACAACAATTTTATCATTTAATCCATTACAAATCTTTTATGTTTGGTCAAACTAGTAAAATCACTCTAACCCTCAGAGGGAAACTAAGATAATTTAAGATAGTACTTATTCCTGGAATTGGTTAAGGCTGGCCTTTCTCTCTCCTTCCCTGTTATTGGTATTTACCATCCACAAGAATTTTACTTTAAAAACCAAGAAATTGGGAAATTGTAATAGTCTTTGTGTTTAAATTATTGTTTATCTTATTTTTACCAATTATTTACAGAGGTTCAAATATGTGAACACTTCTTCATACACAGTAGTTGTGCTCATTCATAGTATTTATTTGGGTTCTTTTACTAAATCATCTAGAGTCAATTATCTCCTGGAAATTACCACTGGGCACTATTATTGAGTGCCCCAGGCAGCTTCCCATGGGTTTCCTCTACTGTCATAAGAATTTCCACATTTTTTACTGAACAGAGAGGGTTTTGTTATAAAACAGAGAAGTTCTATCAGTATCTCACATGAATATGCCCACTGATCCTTGCCTGCATCTGAAACATCATTTGGACTTTTACCAGAATTCCTGGTTTGCATACCTGGCTTATGAAATGATAGTATTAATATGTGAGTCTTGGCTATTAATTTTATTCTCTCTCCTCTTTACCTCTTTTAATGAATCACTCTCATTCTCCATTGCAATACTTCTTTTTCATAAGCATTAGAAATAAAATTAGAATAGAAAATGTAGATAAAAGGAAGTGTTAACAAAAAGATGTCAACTTCTTCACTTTTATGAAGTTCATTAAAGAGTCAAGCCCAGAAATTTGAATACATTAAATGTTGTTATTAGAAGCATAGGGTGAGTTGATTGAAACAACACATTTAGCTAATACCAACAATGCAGGCAGTGGCAGTAGCTGCTCTGTGCAAGGTCTACAGTTTTTGTATGAAGATGCTGATTTATACTTGAACATTTAATTTTGGTGTGTTATGTTTACTTAAATCAGAAATCACGATTTATGCATTTTATTGTTATTCATTTAATAATTTTACTGCACATATGCATATTTATCTTTTTCTTTGTGAAGTACAGTGATACAATGTTCAAGTGTTATAAGATGAATGAATGAATCTCTACCATAAAGTAAAATTTATACATTTTATTGTTGTTGCTATTGTTATTAAGTGTTGTTCAGTTCATTTCAATGCATAACAACTCAGTATAGTGTTTTTGAGGAAATTTGAAGTGTTTGAAGAACAAATATGTGGTTAGCAGTTGAGTGCAGATCCTACAATGACACTCCATGGATCCCATTGTCTTAATAGTTAAGCTATAAACACAGGACTCTCTCGTTGCATATTATAAAACAGCATGCAATCATTTATTCATGAGTCATTTCTGATATTCCAAATCAGTGTAGTCAGCAAAAATATTGTGGGACAACGAATTAATCATAACTAAATTAGAGACTAAATGAATGAGTGGGTGTATAAATAAATGATTATATTCATGAATAAAATACATCTACCAACTCCTTTGATTAAAAAATGCATCCTTCAAGTATTTACAGGAAAGGCAAAGACTTGTTTCCTCTTTCTCTCTAAAGGAAAAGCACATCACTGAAATATTGCAGGATGGTGGTCTCCAGAGGTGGATGGGGAATGTAAACAACAGGGGACTCAGTATGGTCAGTCAGGAGTGACTTTATTAACTACAATACAGCCTTAAGTACAGTCTTAGGCAGGAGGCGTATCCAGGCACCACAACAAAGCTAGAGTTTATTATTGCTAGAAAACAGTTAGGCGCACATATTTTCTCCTCATTTTAGATAACTCCCCCAGTCTTCTGGTCAGTGTGTTTTGGTCCCATAATCTTTGGCATGCAAGGTTTTCCTTGCAGTCCTCATCAAGGCATTCCTTGGTTTGAGAACTGCCTCAGAGTGGGTTTCACACATGTCCTGTTCTTCCTACATCTCCACCTTTTTGTTTTTGTAAAGCAAGCAACAGCAGTCCTCCTTGTGATTTTTCCGTAAAGCTTAATCTTTGCTGTGTGCATTTCCAGACTAAGAATAGTAAAAGAAGAACAATAATCAATATAATTATTTCAGCAATAATAGAAATTCCCCAATTATGAAAACAATTCTTAGGATTAAATCCCTGAATTGTTTGAAGAAATATTTCAACTACACTAGAAACATGATTCTTTTGTGCATACTGCTTAAAGTTATGATGGATCTTAGCATCTAATTTCTTTACATCTATAGACATATTACCTCTAAAACCATATAGATGATTTCTTTTGATTTTTGCTACTCTATTTCTCTACAATTATATTCTGCTGGGGTCACACAGAAGTCATTGTACTGCCAATCACATTTAAGTGAAGTTTTATATTCTAATGCTACAATTTGTTTTCCTAGCCATTTTACAGATTGTTGCAATTCATGTACTTGAGAAACAATTTCTCTATTTTATCTTATTGACACCATAAATGATGAACATTTTGCTGCCAGTCTTGTATAAATTCAGTATTTTTAATACTTTGACTCAAAGCCACTCCTGCTACTGTAGCAACCATAACTGTAGCTATAAGTCCAAGGATAATGGCTACAAGGGCTCCAATAAAACTTTTGTTCTACTTAGCATTTTACCCAACATTTTCATTAATACATGTATTTCTGCACTTTGTTCCCAGGACCTGGTTAGATTAATAGAAAGTCAAACTCCAAATTAAGCCTTTCACAAGATAATAGACATATTTTTGTTATAAAGTATATGATTCAAACAAGTATACAGTTTACAGGAATGACAAGTCAGACTTTTGTCAGTCACAAATAACATTAGCCTTTTCTTCCAATGAACAATTTGTTAAACATTGTCCATGAGGTCCCCAATCAATAATGGTGACTGTATAATTTTTTAATACTTTACCATCTTACCCCCTGCATTTAGACTATTTCAATTTTTCAGAAACAAGTTGGTTATAACTTACACAAGAATATTCTTTTTCATTGTTCTTTTGCTCCAAAGTTACATTTGTCTCAGTCTCATAAAAGTAAAACCTCTTAACAATACACAATGCCTTGTGTCAGTTTTTGCATTAATCCAATTATTTCTCCCTTGTCATCATATTTTTACACATGTTTTCCTTTCCCCTATACAGATAGGCAAGATATCAAATCCCAGAGTCAAATTAATGTATTTTCCTTCTTCTTGAGGGAACTGTGGGCCCTTATCACTGCAGGGCTTGGGCAGACAAATGTTGTTATTCACAAAAACTGTCAATCTGATTCCTTCTATTCTATTAATTGAAGTAAAGGAGGATCAAAAAGTTCTACTTGATGGGCGGTAGTGAAGGAACTGGCAATCACCTTTTCTGTGGGACCCCAATAAGCCACTTTTCCTTTTCCAGAGCCATTCACAAAATAGGTATCTGCTCCTGTGATGTGGGTACTCAAGACAGTATTAAAAATTACACATGGTATATGTTTTAAAAATCCCAAAGTTTAGATTGAGGGTAATGAAATGAAATAACTACTTGAAATTCAGCAACTGCAATTTGACATTGTTTGTGCAAGTAAACTCACTTTATGGGTCTCTGTTCCAATTCCTCTACACAATTTCATATAATCAAAAATGTTACCAGTTTCTCTGTAAGGTCTAATTGCCACTTGACAATCTTGATTTGCATTATCATAAGCTATTATTCTAAAAAGAGTTTCAGCTGTCACGGTATCACAAATCCATATTCCCTTCCTTAGTGGCCTCTAATATACACTTTTCTATATTAGAAAATGTTTGTGAACATTTTCTCACTAGGGGCTGTGGGGGAAGGCAGAGGTTTTGCCCTGCAAATTGCAATGGCTCGAAAGTATATTTAACTAAAGATCAAGAGGTCCAAATCTCAGCCAGAATAGTTTCTCCTTGCCTATGATGCCTTTCTAAAATTCCTTTTATTGTATTCCATGTTTGCAAATCTAAGGTGCCCTCATCGGAGAACCAGGTATTGTTCTACAGCATTTAGTGTTTCTATTTACTGTCCCCCGACCTATGGCCCTGCCATGCCTAATCCTAGTTTTTATGCCCTGCATTCCATAACCCACCAAATTATTTTCATTTGTCTTCTAGTGTTCCTCTATGTCCATTACATACCTTATTAGTTATCTTTTTTGTCTAGAATCTTTTCTGGTCCCCGCTCGGGCGCCATTTTCAGGACCAGCTTGCATGAGGGGGTTCTCTGGAGGTGGATAGGGAATGAAAGCGACAGGGAACTCAAGATGGTCAATCAAGAGTGACTTTACTAATTACAATACAACTTTAAGTACAGTCTTAGGCAGGAGGCATATCCAGGCACTACAACAAAGCTAGAGTTTATTATTACTAGATAACAAGCACACATATTTTATCCTCATTTTAGATTACTCCCTCAGTCACCTGGTCAGTGTGTTTTGGTCCCATAATCTTTGGCAGGCATGGTTTTCCTTGCGGTTCTCATCAAAGCATTCCATGATTTGAGAACTGCCTCAGAGTGGGTTTCACACATGTCCTGTTTCCTACACAATATTCCAGTCACTCAAGAGCAATCATACACAGATATCCCTAATAGGTCTTCAGGTAAAAAACACATGGTCTAAATTTTATGATGCCTTTAAAATCAGAAAAGGTGTGCTTCAGAATATTGAATATTAATGTATAGTTCTTTACTAGAAAACAACATGAGCAAATGCTGCATGCTGGATTTACCTTTTTCTTTTCTTTTGAATGAAGCAACAGCACTATGAGAGTTACAGTAAATAAAATTAAATATGGAAATCGTATTCTTACAACTTTTGCTAGTGATTTGCAATTGTCATTTATTTTTCTTGAGCTTTAATTTTGAATACCTATTTAAATAAAAGGAGCTCTGGAGCATAGTGCTTACGAATCGGGCTGGTAACCTTAGGGTGAGCAGTTTGAAACTACCAGCTGCTCCGCGGGAGAAAGATGAGGCTTTCTACTCCCATAAAGATTTACACCCTCGGAAACCCTGTACAGGGTCGCTATGGGTCAGAACTGACTCGATGGCACTTAACAACAATATTCAAATAGGAGCTCTGGAAGTGTAGTGGTTATGAATTGGGCTGGTAACCTCAGGGAGAGCAGTTTGAAACTACCAGCTGCTCCGCGGGAAAAAGATGAGTCTTTCTGCTACGTAAACATTTATAGCCTCAGAAACCCTGCACAGGGTCGCTATGAGTCAGAACCGACTCCACGGCACATAACAACAACAACATATTTTAAATATTGAAAAATATAAAAGTCATGATATGGATTTTATTAAAAATGTATAGATGATGAAACTGAGGTTCAAATATGTTTTAGAGTCTTCTCACATCTTCCTCTGAAGTCAGTAAAGCTTCAATTACAAAGCTGCAACATGTAGCCTAAAATAAATTTGTGAGCATAACAAAATATAAAGTTTCCACTCTGGTTTCAAACCAGGAAAACGTATTGCATCTCTATAATATGGTAGTAAAAATATGATATGTTTGTTCTACAGTTAGAGAAAAACACTAAGAAATATTTTTAAAATACAAACTTTAGAATGAAAATGTCATAAGTAGATAGAGCTATTTCTAAATACTGAGGTATACAATTTTAACCAAGTTAGTCATATAATTATATCCATAAACTGTTAGTAAACAAGTTGGTATAAAACAACAAGAATATAATTACTTAGAGAACTTACTTTAAAAGGTCCTGAAATAAAATGCTTCAAAATAGAGAAAGATTTTGTTCTTGAAAGCTTGAGGCCAATTAGAGAGGTACACCTTCACTACTTACTGGCAGTTAGCCAACTTTCCATACGTTATAGGTACATATATTGGTCACAAGCAGACCATAAAGGAATGTGAAATAGTATATCATGGTAAATTCACATTGAAGATGAAAGTGCAAAGATAAGAAGGTCTGTAAATGCATGTTCCACTCACTGATTCTTGTCAGTAAAGAAAACTAGTGATGCAATTCTCAAAAATATGCTGTCTTTGAGAATGTAGTAATCTTTTAAGCTAGGAGTCTGCAATCTTTCTTTTAAAGGGTGTTGTTGATGTTTAAAGAGTGACACTGAGTCAGTTCCAATTCATAGCAATCTATGAACAACAGAATGAACCATTCCCTGGTCCTATGAACCATTCCCTGGTCCTATGTTATACTCACAACCTTTGCTATTTTTTCAGTCCATTTTTAATTCCACTGTGTTTATCCATATTGCTGAGTATTTCCCTCTTTGCTGCTGACCCTCTCCTTACCAAGCTGGATGCATATACACATGTATGAAAATTAATCTGTCTGGTACCTGAATTGAAGGAAGACTCACTAACCAACCTGTGATAAGCAGATAACAAAGCTTTGCTTGCTGGAAATGAAGACGACATGAAATATTTACTGATGAAGATCAAAGACTGCCACCTTCTGTATAAATTTCATCTCATTTTAAAGAAAACAAAAATCATCACATATGGAGCAATAAATAATATGATGATAAATAGAGAAGAGATTAAAGCTGCAAAAGACTTAATTTTAGTTAGATTCATTATCAACATTCACAGAAGCAGCAGTCAAGAAATCAAAGGGCATATTGTATTAATCAAATCTGCTACAAATTATCTCTTTATAGTGTCAAAAATTTTTAAGTAGATATCATTTTGAGAACTAAGGTGCTCTTGACCTAAGCCATAGTATTTTCAATCACCACATATAATATGAAAACTGAACAATGAATAAGGAACAGTATAAATGAATTGAATAATACTTAATATACCATGGAGTTCCAGAAGAACAAGCAACCGTATTTTGGAAGAACTGTGGTTATGTTTCCCATTGAAAGTGACTATGGTGAAATTTAATCTCTCATGCTTTGGCTATGTTGTCAGGAAGGACCAGGTTTTGGAGAAAGACAGCATGTTTGGTAAAGTAGAGAGTTATCAAAGAACAAGAAGATCATCAGTAAAATGGGCTGATATAGTGGTAGCAGCAATGGGCTCAAGCAGCAATTGTGAGGATAACATGGGTCCAGGCAGTGTTATTTTCTGTAGTGTATCCAGTTAATATGTGGAGAAATTGATTAGATGACACTTAACAAGAATAACAATGTTTCATAAATCATAGTGATAGTTATCAAAGAAAATATTTCAAACATTTGTGCTTGAGTTCAATATCCATTATCTACTACCCTGACACCAACAATACATATAGTTGGAAAACATGTAGAAAATATCTTTATGTATCACATTATTTAACACCAAAGTATGTTGAGGTTATATGGAAAAACAAACAAACAGAAATATAGTCAAAACAGTCTACTCATCATACTGGAGTATTCATTATTAATGTCAATTAATAAATGATGATTTCCATAAATAATAATTTATCTTAAATTGCACATGAATATAATAAGTTCCATTTTTAATTTTCTAGAAAATGAAGATCCATTATGGTACATTTAATGATTTCATCAATTAATCAATCAACTAACCCATCACATTTTCTTGTAAGTTTTTCATTCCTACCTATATTTTCCCCTAAAATAATAAAATACATATTTAGAGTAAGCAAGACATTACGGTTAATAAATCAAAGAATAAAAATGGAAACAAACTAGAAAGAATAAATACAATTCCTGCAATAACTTCCCCCAATGAGTGCATT
The DNA here is from genome assembly GCF_000296735.1 of Chrysochloris asiatica. Classification (NCBI taxonomy): domain Eukaryota; kingdom Metazoa; phylum Chordata; class Mammalia; order Afrosoricida; family Chrysochloridae; genus Chrysochloris; species Chrysochloris asiatica. The sequence continues at coordinate 95,655 of NW_006409198.1, read as the reverse complement.
TTAAGGATTTGTGTAGTATTTGCAAAACTTTCATTTGAAATATATTTTTTAAATTGCATTTTTGAGAAAGGGATTCTTAAAGCAATCTTGAAGATCTTTTCCCCATAGGTGATACAACTAAGGAGCCCTGGTGTGGCGCTGCAGGAAAACATGCTGGACTGCAAGGTCAGTTTGAGCCGCAAAGTCAGTGGTTCAAACCCAAAAGTCACGCCTCCAAAACCTGACTTAATGGTACTTAGCAACAATAGCAACGCTACAACAAACCATTGTATTTATTACATGTAAGTCAGTCACAGTTCAGTAGCACATTGACAAAACTAATTATGTTTTGTTTCTGTTGTAAATATAAGATGTACGCTGAATTTTAACAATGTGCAGTCTGTTTTTAACAGACTACATAAATAGTGTACTATCAGAAACACATGTATTACATCAGATAATTTCTGGTGTTTTTATAAATATCTGAGGCAGTTCTTGACACTTGACAAAATTAAGATAATTGCTAGTTGCAATCATAGTAAGAGATAAGGAGAAAGCATGAGTGAGGTTTCCAAAGCATGGAAGCAGACAGAGAGACAAACTTGGAAGAATAGATGCACAAGAAAAAAAAGAAAGACAAGAACAGGAAAAATGAGGGAAGGTTGGAGGAAAGAATTCCAAACTAAAGATTTTGTAATGTTATAATGCTTTTATTTTGCACTGATAATTTAGGAAATATGTCTTAAACACCCAAGTATCTTTTTTTTTTTTTTTTTAAAGTTTCTATTGTGAATTGAGTGAGTTTACAGGGCAGATCATCAGTTTTACATTCAACAAATCAAACACCTTGTTTCACGTAAAAAATGATTATGAGAATGTACCGGAAGCTTAACAAGAAAACAAAGATACAACACAATGGAAAAAATTTATGTAGCATATTCCAGTGGTGAGGAGCTGTAAAAAAATGGAAATGGAAGAAGTTCACACTTGATTTTCAAGTGGAGATGTTATTCAAACGAGATGGTACTGCACTAATGAAGAAAAAAATTGTTTAGTTTCAAGTCAAGATAGAGAAGTACAGCTATAATACTATACTAAAATAAAAAAAAAAAATCAAACCCATTGTCAGCTCAACACTATTGAGAAGAGTTAAGGCAATGAAAAGTAGGAGGAAAAATTAAGAAAAATAATTAATTGGATATAAAAATAAATATTTAGAAGAGAAAAAAATTTATCATTTTTGTAACATCAAGAAGTGCACAGGAATGGATTTAAACCTTGAGATGGAAGATAATACAGAATATAGCACATGCATAAGTAGACAAGAACAGTGAAGACAAGAGTTGGTGAATTAATTATAACAATGAAGCATTTCGTTAATAGAGAAAAGATGAGCAAAATTAAGAATTATTTTGAGATAATTAAAATAGGATAACATATTTTATGAGTTTTTTAACATGCTTTATAGAGTACAATAAATTGAGAAGAGACAAAGCAGCATTAATATTTTACTTCATTCAATAGGATAAAGTACAAATAATCATAAATGTTGTCCTGTGGTGGAGTTGTAGCATACCGTTGTGAGACAAAAGGAAGTATGGAACAGTGCAGAAACACCGTTTCAGACATTTCTCATGGTCAACTTAGACTCGATACGTGGGAAGTCAATGTAGTTATGGACAATATTATTTATGGATTGCTGTGATTTAAATTATCCAAAAATTAGTCCTTTGGGAGCTCTATAATATTCAGAAAGTAGGACTTCAATAAAACAAAGAAATATATAATATATGGTGGTGGTGGTTATGTGCCATGGAGTCAGTATGACTCATAGTGACCCTGTACAGGGTTTCAGAGGCTATAAATCTTTATGGGAGCAGAAAGCCTCATCTTTCTCCCAAGGAACAACTGGTAATTTCGAACCGCTGACCTTGAGGTTCGCAGCCAGATTTGAAACCACTATGCCACCAGAGCTATATATGTGTGTGTGTGTGTGTGTGTGTGTGTGTGTGGTAGTTGTTGTTATGTGCCATCAACTGGGTCCTGACTCAGCAATCCTATATAGGGTTTCCAAGGAGCTGTTGGTGGAATTTAACTGCCAACCTTGTGGTTCCAAGTCTAGTGCTGATTCTACAGCACTGTATATTATATATGGAGTCTTGCTGTGGTACTGTGGGTAAATAAACTGGACTGCAAGATTGATATGAACTACAAGATCAGTGGGTCAAGCCCACTAGTCATTTCTCAGAAACCCTATGAAGGGTAGGAACTGTCTCAATGGCACTTAACAACAATGCATATATTACATAACCTCGGAAACCCTGTACAGGGTCGCTATGGGTCGGAACCGACTCGATGGCACTTAACAACAACAACAACAACCTTGGAAATCAAGGAGCTCTGATAGCATAGTGATTACAAATCGGGATGTGAACCTTAAGGTCAGCAGTTCGAAACTACCAGCGGCTCCGTGGGAGTAAGATGAGGCTTTCTGCTCCCGTAAAGATTTACAGTCTTGGAAACCCTGTACAGGGTTGCTATGGGTAGAAACTGACTCAACAGCGCTTAGCAACAACAACAACCTTGGAAACCAGTTATTTTACAATGCAGTATATTATATTGTAACCCATTCCCAAGAATGTTGTTATAGTTAAGTGCCTTTGAGTTAATTCCAACTCATAGCCACCCAAAATAGGATTTTTGAGGAGCTACTGGTGTGTTTTAACCATTGACCTTATGGTTCAAACAAGCCTTTCAGTCCTGTGCTTATCCCACCTGTACACACCAGGACACAAATAGTGAGAATAAAAGAGAAGATAGCTCAATATTATTCCTAATAATCAATAACAATTAGATGGAATACATTTGGATAATAGTAAAATCAGAAACATTCTTAAGATTTTTTTTCACATATCTATTTCCTATGTATTTAGGATGTGTGTCTCTGTTTCTCCTGTCAAAAGAAAACTTCCAAAGATGCCTAACTCTACCACAGTGACTGATTTTCTGCTTGCAAGATTTTCTGATGTGTGGGAACTTAGAGTCTTGCACACCGTGCTATTTCTGCTGACCTACTTGTCAACACTGCTGGGGAATCTTCTCATTGTCACAGTGACCATCCTTGACCATAGTCTTCATACCCCCATGTATTTCTTTCTTAGAAATCTGTCTGTTCTGGATATGTGCTACATTTCTGTCACTGTACCTAAGGCATGTATCATCTTTCTACTTGATAGCAGGATAATCTCTGTGATTGGATGTGCAACTCAGATATTCCTTGTACTTTTGTTTGCTTTTGTTGAATTGCTCTTCCTCACTATCATGGCCCGTGACCGCTATATAGCTATTTGCCATCCCCTCCACTATTCTGTGATCATGAACCCTCAAGTCTGTATACAGATGTCTCTGGCTTCCTTACTTAGTGGACTGGTCTACTCAGGATTCCACACAGGCATCATATTTTGTCTTCCCTTCTGTCAGTCCAACATAATCCATCAATTCTTTTGTGATATTCCTTCTCTGCTACAGCTGTCTTGCTCTGACACCATTTTCAGTGAGATTATAATTTTTGTCACTTCAGTCATACTTGGAGGTGGTTGTTTTTTCTTCATCATCATGTCCTATGTTTGCATATTTTCTACTGTACTCAAGTTTCCAATCAGAGGAGAGCGAAGAAAGGCTTTTTCCACCTGTGTTCCACACATTCTTGTGGTGACCGTCTTTCTCAGCTCAGGTGCTGCTGCATATATAAAGCCAAACTCCAACTCACTAACAATTCAGGGTATGATCATTTCTGTGTTCTACTCTGTAGTCCCTCCCTTCCTAAATCCTATTATCTATAGCCTTCGGAACAAGCAGATAAAGGAGGCTGTCTGGAAAATGATGAGTAGAATGCTCTATTCTGAAAAGTGAGAAGATTAAGACTATTATTTCAAGACATTGCTACTTTGCTAAAACACAGTTAGAATACTTCAAAATTAGTTCTCTTGCCTATTTCCAAAATTGGGGACCTGACTTTATTTTTCCTTTACAGTCACTATATTAAAAGTCAAAATAAAACAGCATATCCATATATTGATATGAATTTTTCCCATCCAAAAACATGCCTTGGTATCTCAAATATAAGTACTAAATACTTACTTTTGTTAAATATTTCTTTACAATTATCTAGATAGTCCCAGAACAGAACAGCATGAATTAATTTTATCTCAATGATAATAGAAAGACTTGTTATACATTTAAAGTATTCATTAAATTATGTCAAATAGCACCTGAAAACTGGTGATAAAATGCTAACACTTTTTTCATTAATAAAAAGAGAAGTACTTGAAAATGTGGTTGGTGAGAGAATGATTACTTATGCTATTTTTTTCATAATCTGATAATAAAATTTTGAAATAAATATACTTACAAAATATTAATCACTGGTTTATATGAAAATTTTATGGCTAAAACTATTATTTGTTTGTTATGTGCTGTTGTGTAGATTCCAACTTATCAGTGTACAACTGTCCCATATATTGTCCAACAGTGTAATCTTTACAGAAACTTTATGCCACATATTTTTTTGTGTGAAACAGATGATAGAATCAAAAGTAATAATAATTATTATTTCTTGTTAGTTGCCACTGAGTCTGTGCCAATTCAACAATCCTATGTACAGTGGAATAAAATGCTGCATAGTCCTATAGAATTCTCACAATTGTTATGTTTGAGCATATTGTTTTGTTAAGCCATGGTGACAATCCATCACATTGAAGATCTTCCTCTTTTTCACAGCTCTTCTACTATAGCAATCATGAAGTCTGCTCAGTAAACTTCTCCTTGATAACAAGTCTAAAGTATAGATGAGATACAGTATCATCAACCTTGCTGCTAAGGAACTGTCTGACTATACTTCCTCTAAGAGAATTTTTATTGTTCTACAAATTCAATTTCAATATTCTTTGTCAACATCATAATACAAATGCATTCATTCTTTGCCAGTCTTCCTTATCCTTTGTCCAAGTTTCATATGCATATATTACTGTTGTTCGGTGCTGACAAGTTGGTTCAAACTTACAGTGACCATATGTACGATTGAAGAAAACACTGTCTAGTACTTACACCGTCCTCACAATCATTATAATACTTGAGCCCATTGTTGTTGTCATTGTATAAGTAAATCTCATATAGTGTCTTCCTTTTTTTTTTTTTGCTGATCCTCTACTTTAGCAAACATGATGTCCATCTTGAGAAACTAGTCCTTCCTGACATGTCCAAAGTCTGAGAGATAAAGTTGTACCATCTCACTATCATCACTTCCAAGGAGATATCTAGCCATACTTTTTCCAAAACAGATTTACTTATTCTTCTTGCAGTCCAGGACATATTCAATATTCTTTGCCAACACCATAATCAAATATATTGATTCTTCTTCCATTAGACTTGATCATTTTCTAGCCTTCATATGTTTATAAGGCAATTGAAAATATCATGGATTGAGTCAAGCTCACCTTAGTCCTCAAAGTGGCATCTCTCATTAACACTTTTAAAAGGTATTTTGCAACAGATTTGTCTAATTTATTGACATTTGATTTCATGGATGTTGCTTTCATGAGAGCTGATTGTGTTTAAAAGAAAAATGAAATTCTGACAATTATTTCTTAGCAAGTATCATGGCCTTTATTCCTTTTTGACAATTTTTTTCTATTCTGTGTCACTATTTTTCAGATTTAATCTTTGTTTATATTATGAAGAAAATATGATTCAGCAAATATCCTTTTAAGCCACTGTTTTGATTGCACTTTTTTTTTTCCCTAGTAAAAGGTATCACTGAAAGCATTTGTCTGCAGTCATTCACTAATAACAGAGAAAATACTTGTTTTTCAAATAAATCCATATATATACAAAGAACAACACTGGCAGCAGTAGCTTTTTTTTTTTTTAAATAAATGTTTTATTGTGTATTGTGTGATAGCTTACATTGGGGGAACATTAGTTTTACATTCATTGTATCATATACATCATTTCATTGCCATAGTTACCATCCCGTCTATGCATCATCTCCCAACCAAAGGGTATACCCTGCAAGCCCGCCCCCCCTCCTCCACCCATGGTCCTCAGCACACAGCCCCTTTTCCTCTCTGGCTCTCAAGCCCCCAGCCACTCCATCTCTTCACATCATCCTCTCTGTCTCCACCTCAGGTCTCACTGCTTCTCTGGGTGGAGTCCGACTCTCCGCTCTTCTACATTGATGGTCCTAGGGTCCTCTGCTCCTAGACTGAAAGGTTAATCACTCCCCTCCTTGCTATAAAATATCCACCTTTACATTTCCAGTCCTCACAATCAGTCCTCATAACAATTATTCACCCTTGCATCACAAGAGACCCATCTGCATTTCTTTTCA
>NW_006409198.1:84596-85262 GCF_000296735.1 Chrysochloris asiatica | reverse complement strand
ATCTTATACCCTGCTACTTTGCTGAATGTTTCAATGAGGTCTAATATTTTTTTCCCTGAGTCTTTGGGGTTTTCTATGTATAGGATCATATCATCTGCAAATAAGGAGAGTTTTACTTCCTCTTTGCCAATTTGGATGCCTTTCATTTCTTTGTCTTTCCATATAGCTCTGGCTAAAACTTCCAGCACAATATTGAATAGGAGTGGTGATAAAGGGCTCCTTGTCTGGTTCCTGTTTGCAGAGGGAAGGCTTTCAGTTTCTCTCCATTGAGCATGATGTAGGCTGTTGGTTTTGTACATATGCTCTTAATTATGTTGAGGAATTTCACTTCAATTCCTACTTTATTGAGGGTTTTTATCAGGAATGGATGTTGGATTTTGTCAAATGTCTTATCTGCGTCAATTGATATGATCATGTTGTTTTTTTCCTTTTTCTTATTTATATGATGGATTATGCTGATTGTTTTCCTGATGTTGAACCATCCTTGCATCCCTTTTCTGAAACCCACTTGGTCATGATGTGTTCTTTTTTTGATGTGCTGTTGGATCCTGTTGGCTAGGATTTTGTTGAGAATTTTTGTGTCTATGTTCATGAGAGATATTGGTCTATAATTTTCCTTCTTAGTGATGTCCTTCCCTGGTTTTGGTATGAGGGTTATGCTTGCTT
>NW_006409198.1:79554-82051 GCF_000296735.1 Chrysochloris asiatica | reverse complement strand
TTTGTGTACTTCTTTGATTCTTATTGTTCCGGAATGCCAATAATTCTTGCATCATTCCTCTTCATGTTACCCATCATGAATCTTAGACTCTCTTAAGATTGTCTTATCCTTTTAGCTTTTGCTGTTCTATCTTGGAAGTATTGAGAGATTTGTCTTCCAGCTCACTAGTTCTGGCTTCCATCTCTTCTAGTCTGCTCCTTTCCCCTTTCAGGCTATTGTCTATTTCTGATATCTTATTATTGATGACCTGGATATCTTTTTGCAGGTTTTGAATTGTTTCCAATGCTGTGTCAATCCTATTAGAATGTTCCTGCAGTACTTTCCTTACTTCTTCCTTGTTTTCTTCGACCACATTTCGGAGTATTTGAATTTGTTTCCATATCATTCTTCTGAATGCCCTCTCAGGCATAATCAGAACCTGCTCCTCCTCCTCTATAAAACCTTTGTCTGTCTCCAGCTCATTTGCATCTGCTGCTCTCTTCTGCTTTTGGACATATTTCGATAATGTTAATTGTTTCTTGTTGGGCATGATTATTCTTATTTTATTATAATTATTATTGATATGATCAGGAAATAGGCATCTCTTATTGTCTGTATTGTGTATTAGGTGTGGTTAGGTCTTGACTACATGGAAGCTGCGGTGGGGGTGCACGAGCGTCTGGGGAGTGTGTGTGGTCTGGCATGGGTGGGGGCATGCATGGTTCAAGGGAACAAGGTGGTGGGCAAGTGTGTTTCAATCAGGCCGGGTGAAGGCTGCTTGGGCAGGAGAGTGGAGTTCACTTCTGATGACATCAGAAAGTCGCCATTTTTCTCCTTCTCTTTGTGTCCTGTGTAAACTGACCTTACTGCCCACTATGTGTGCTGAGATTCCACGCTAGGGTAGTGATCTTTTTGTTGTTGTTGTTGTTGTCTCTTGCGGCTTTGTTTGTTCACGATTCCCCTTTACTGGAAGCTCTGCTCTCCATCCAAGCTGGCTCCAGCACTGCCCTCCAAGCTCTACAGGGGTCAGGGCAGTCTCTGCACACAGTGGCGGGCAAAAGTTCAAAATGCCAGTAATTCCTCAAAAAATAGTAAGGACATTGGTATTTTAGAAAGTATCTCTCATGCAAACTTGCACAACACCAAGAACACCCAGCTAACTTAACTTTCACTGCACATAACTTTCACCACAATTATGAGGAATGCATTTGTGAGAGGAACTACAGCTTATTGGAGAGACTTGTACCTCTCTTGTCTGTAGGTTGGTTTTACAATTGTAAATGCTGCCTATGAACTTGGATACTTAAATACAATTGGGATATTTAGATACCAGGTGATAGTGTGCAAGTGGTAGAATTTGATGACCAAAGTCAAAATGAATGTGGCTACCATAATGCAAAGCATAGTCAAAGTAGTAATCAGAATAATGTGATTATTGAGTTATTTATTGAGGAAATAAAGAAAATAAAGCAGACAGTGAAAATGCCTGGAATCATGTGGAAAAGACTGACAGAGGAATCAAGGTTTCTAGTTTAAACCAGGCACAGGACCTAAGGCTATATGGCTATTAATAAACAAAATGATCAGATTATAGGTAAATTAGAATATTTAAACAGTCTCAGAACAGACAAGAGGACACTTAACAGCAACAATGTGAAGTGCAGGAATCCTGGTGTGGCACTAGAATAAGCAATGGACTGGGACCCACAAAATTGGCAGTTCAAACCCACCATGTACTCCTTGGAAACCCCATATTGGGTTGTGATGAGTTGGAACAAACTTGATGGTACTTAACAGCAACAATATGATGCATTTGTATGTCTATTATTTTAAAGTACTATGGAAATCTATTAGAATATTAGAAAATATATTCAAAGTCTGAGAGAATAGTGGATTATGCTTTGGGCTACTAATCACAATGTTAGAAGCTCAAATTTATCAGCCATTATATGTAAGAAAGAAGAGGCTTTCAGCTCACACAAAGATTTGCAGCTTTAGAAACCCAACACGAAGTGTCAGAATTAACCCAATGACAGAGGCCTTGAGTTCTATTATGTAAATTAAAAAACAACAATAACAACACAAAAAAACCCCTACTTTTCTGTCAGTTTGGCATAATCTGGTGGCTTGTGTACTGCTATGATGATAGAAGCTCTTACACAAGGTCTTTTAAATACCAGCAGCAGGGTACCCATGGTGTACAGGTTTCATCAGAGCTTTCTGATTATGTCAGAAAAGGAAGAAGGAGAGGCATACCATGTCAGAATGTTTAGCCACTGGAAACTTTATGAATAAGTTCTGTTAGAGTGTCAGAAGACTAGAACCTCAAGTGAGAGGGCATGCAAAAAGTGACTGGGAAAGAGCTGCCTTTCAAAGTATAGTTGACCTTATGATGTTAATCAAGAAAAGCACCTAAAAACAACAAGGGGAAGAGGAGATAAAAAATCTGAATATCAACAGCCATAAAGACCAGGGGCCAACTATAGAATAGATCATCAATTATTCATATGTAAATTTA
>NW_006409198.1:74274-79021 GCF_000296735.1 Chrysochloris asiatica | reverse complement strand
GAAGAACACACTGAATATTTCTTAAGCTGAAAGAACTGAAGAGAAAATTCAAGAACCTCGCTGTAATATTGAAGGATTCTATTAGAAAAATATTGAATGATACTGGAATCATCAGAAGAAGATGGAAGGATAAGTAGTGCAGAGGTGACAAGATGGCAGACTAAGCAAAAAGGCTATACAGAATCTCTACAACAAAGATACAGAAAGCCAAATGAAATGGATGCAGATGGAAGTTCTTGTACTCTGAGCTTCAGATGAAGGAATAGGTAAGTGGATTGAATACTTATTAACTAAGAAAGAGAGCTGACCACACACCCACAAGCACACACACACGGAAGAGTCATTGGTGGCATGTGTCGAACAAACAGACACCACACCACCATCATAAGCTTTTGTGAGCAGCTTCAGAGACTAGAAACATATTGCATACAGAAATATATCTGTAGCTTGCAGAGATAAAAGTACATTGTTTTCTTATTCCCTATATACCCTAGTGACCAGAAGCAAGGCTGACATTCACCTGCTTACATCCCCAAGGAAGCTCCCACTCTTCAGGTGGCCAGAAATAGTAGGAGGTGAGCAGACTGGTGATATGTGTTGGCCAGCCAGGCACATTGTGGCCATCTTTAACTTTCATGGACAGCTTTAAAACAAGAGAGGGGTAGGTGGTGCAGAGGCATATTGCTTAGTGTTGGAAAGAAAGGTAAAAAAACTTTTTCTTGTACCCCATGTTACACTAGTGAATAGAGAAGTAAATGGTCCCTACTTGTGTATACTCGCGAATGAATTGCCTATTTTCTGAGTTGGAGTTGTTTCAAAGTTTGTGGGGAGCTAGCAGTACCAAGCGCAGCAAGTGGAATCAGTGTGGCCTGTTGTAGACTTGTAGAGCTGGTTCTACTAAGCCCTGGAATATCAAGATGTCTCACACTTGGTTCCCTTCTGGGATAGAAATACCCAGATCCCATAACTGCTTTGGATTGGTACAAACACAGATTGCATACCCAGAACAACAACAAGCCTACAAAAACTCCGTCTGGAGTTTGGAGACAATACAAAATATGCAAGTAAAAATCCAGATGATTAATACTAAAATTTCAAAAGTGGATAGAGCAAAGAAAATTTGAATGAATGGAAGCCCAAAATGGTGGTAACTGTGGTTGTGTGCTATTGAGTAGGTTCCGACTCATAGAGACCCTGAATAGGGTTTCCAAGGCTGTAAATCTTTATAGGAGTAGAAAACCTCATATTTCTACCAGAGAATATCTGGTAGTTTTGAACTTCTGACTTTGAGGTTAGCAGCCCATCTCATAACCATTATGATACCAAATCTCCTTTAAGATTGTGTGGATCATTATAAGCTATGGACAACATATTGGAGAATGAGAATTCAAAAAAAAACTTGTGTTGACAAATTGAAGAAGAATGCTGTTGCATTCATCATCAAAAAGAACATATCCAGATTAGTCATGAGGTACAATGCTTTCTGTGATAGGATATTATCCATGCGCCTAAAAGGAAGATGAGTTAATACCACTACTATTCAAATTTAAGCACCAACGCGACTAAAGCCAATGAGGATGAAAAAGAAGAATTCTACCGAATTCTTCAATCTGAAATAGATCAAACATGTAATTGAGATGTATTGATCATTACTGGTGATTGGGACGCAAAGGTTGGTAGCAAAGAAGAAGGATCAGTAGTTGGAAAATACGGTCTTAGTTATAGAACTGATGCTGGAGATTGCATGATAGTATTCTGCAAAATCAATGATTTGTTCATTTTAAATACCTTCTTTAGACAGCATAAGAGATGACTTCACAAATGGACCTAACCAGATGGAATACATAAAAATCAAATTGACTACATCTGTGGAAAGAAATGATAGAAAAGCTCCATTTCATCAGTCAAAACAAGGCCACGGGTAGACTGTGGAACAGTCCATAAATTACTAATATGCAAATTCATACTGAAGCTGAGGAAATGATAACAAGTCCACGAGGGCCAAAAGATGACCTTAAATATATCACACCTGAATTTAGAGATCATTTGAAGAACAGATTTGATACATTAAATACTAAAGACCGAAGAACAGAAGAGTTGTGGGATGACATCAAGAACATAATACAGGAAAAAAGCAAAAAGACAAGAAATAAGGAAAATTTCAAAATGGATGTCAAAAAAGACACTGAAACTTGTTCTCCAGCATAGAGATGCTAAAGCAAATGGAGGAAATGAGAGAAGGAGCTCCAAGAACTGAACAGAAAATTTCAAAGATCAGCTCGAGAAGATAAAGTCAAATATTACAAAAAATTGTGCAAAGATCTGGAGTTAGAAAATAAAAAATGAAGAACATGCTCAGCATTTTTCAAACTTGGCAAATTGAAGAAAAGATTCAAGCCTCGACTTTTGTTATTGAAAAATTCTCTGGGCAAATTGATGCAGAAAGCATCAAAAGAAGATGGAAAGAATACACAGAGTCATTGTACCAAAAGGAAATGGCTGATGTTCAACTGTTTCAAGAGGTAGCATATGATCATGAGCCAAAGATACAGAAGGAAGAAACCCAAGATGCATTGAAGGAATTGGCAAAGAAAAACGCACCAGGAATTGATGGAATAAAAATTGAAATCTTTCAAGAAAGTGATGCAGCACAGGAGGCATTCTCTCATCTCTGCCAAGAAATTTGGAAGATAACTATCTGGCCAACTAATTGGAAGAGATCCGTATTTGTGCCCTCTCCAAAGAGAGGTGACCCAATGGAATGCGGAAATCATCAGACAATCTCTCTGATATCTCATGCAAGTTTTGTTTTACTTGAGGTGATACAGCATACATTGACAGAGAACTTCAAGTGGTTCAAGTCGGATTCAGAAGAGGCCATGGAACGAGAGATATCATTGCTGATGTCCAGTGGATCTTGGCTGAAAGCAGAGAATATCAGAAAGATGTTTACCTGTGCTCTGTTGGAGTCTCCTGTTCTTCCAGCTGTTCTTGGTTCCTCTGCATGTCTTTTCAAATGCAAGTACACCAACTGTGAATGTTCTGGGTGGGGCTCAGGATTTTACCTAAACCCCAGTACTTTACAAAGGCCTAAACCAAGAAGTCTATTTATTCTAAGAAAATTTTAACTCCTTTTTTAGGGAATCCTATCAAGTATAGGCTTAAGATAGGTTTACAAGCTCTCTGTAATCATAACTCCCAATATTACTATCACATGTATTTGTCTATTTTATTATAATAAACAGGAGAAACCAATATCCACAAGGCAGTCAAACACATAAACTTTTTAAAACACTCAAGTTCAATCATTTCTTCTCCCTTTCCACTAACCCATTTCATATACATATGACCTTGGTCTTCAGACAGGGTGGATTCCAGTAGGCTCTGATGTAATATCAGCCATTCTTTTTAACCAGCAAGTCATGAGCTCCAGACAGCTCCAGAGATTGCAGCTCTTCCCTCAAGAAAAATTTTATCCCATGACCTTTCATTCTTCTCCCCTAAAACCTCACAATTTCATAGGTCAGAAACAACAGTTTAACCTTTTGGGGACCGTGTCTGACTTTCTCTGACTCCACAAGAAGGAAAGAAGACCAAATGCAAAATTACCTATGTAATGGATATCAGACATGCCTTCTAATTATCAGTGCCTTAAGAACCAATTTAGAAAAGTCATCCTTATGATTTTGTTTCTCTATAGCCCCACTCTCTCATTACCACATGTCCCAGATCAGGTTGTCTAGAAAGGCAATATAACTCTAACTGTTTGATTCCTAATAAAATACAACTCAAGATACTGTCTACACTAAATGAAGTTGAAATTCCAGAAATGGTATATTATACAGACTATGTATGCATGTACATTACATATATTATGCAATGATAGGAGCCCTGGTGTGGCACTGTACCATAAAGCACTGGACCACAAGGTCGATTTGAACCACAAAGTCTGCAGTTCAAACTCACCAGGTGCTCCTTGGAAACCCTATACAGGGTAGCTATGAGTCAGGACCGACTCAGTAACATTTGTCAACAATAATATAGGAAAGTTTTTGATGGGTTAAAGAAATGGAATGTTAGAATATATTTATCATGTGAAACTTGCCTTTGCAAGCTGGGATTATCCATCAAACTCATATTTCACCACAACTATGAAGAATATATTTGTAAGTGAGTCAAAGCATTCTTGAGACTCTTTATGGTCATTCTTTTCTGTAACTCAATTTTACAATGGAAATTTCTGCCTTTTTAGGTATCCCAATCAGCTATAGGCTGAAGACAGGCAAGCTTTCTGTAATCATGTTTCCTGGTCTTCCTTTCTATCCCCTTCAAGTGTCTATTTTACAATAGTAGGTAAGGGAAACCAATATTCATAAGACTGACAAGCATCTTAAGATTATTTCCCATCTTTTACCCATTCAGACTATGCCTCAGTCCCTGTATCACAGAACCCTGTTGTTCCAAGGTTGAGCATATATCACTATTTATCTGTGTCCCATTTATCCCATGCATACTTGCCTATGTGTTCCCCTATGTACTGTACTCATCCATCCACTTCCTCTTTCTTGTGTATTGCCCTCCCCAACCCCTGATGTGTCTATCCCAAACCTTGTGCTCATCTGTACCCTCCTGCCCACACCTGGTGTGGCATTGTAAATTCATTTACAATGAATTTTTTTTGGTTCTTTCTTTCTTTTTCTTTTTTTTTTTTCCTTTTAGGATGGGTTTCTTTTTTTAAGCTTTTACA
>NW_006409198.1:71677-73334 GCF_000296735.1 Chrysochloris asiatica | reverse complement strand
ACCAACAACAATGGCTAATGATCATGAACATTTCTCCACATGTTTGTTGGCTGCTCAGATGTCTTCCTTGTTGACATTTCTGTTCATGTTCTGTGCCCATTTTTCAGTTGGGTTATTTGTCTTTTCCTTGTTGACGTGTTGTTATCTCCTATAGATTTTAGAAATAAGTCCCTTGTCTGATACATCATTACAAAGATTTTTCCCATTCTGTGGGCTCCCTTTTTACTCTTTTGGTGAAATCTTTTGATGCACATAATTTTCTAATTTTTAGTATGTCCAAATAATCTATTCTGCCTTCTTTGGTTTGTGTAATTTTCACAATGTTTGGTAGACTATGTGTGTACTGTATTAAAACCTTTAAATTTGTCCCTATTTACTACTGATCACCTTTATAACTTGGATTCACATTTAAGTTATTAATCAATGTTGAGATGGTTTTGTATATGATGTGAGGTAAAAGACTTGTTTTACTCTTTTGCATGTCACTTTCCAGTTCTGCCAGCACCATCTGTTGAAGAGAATATTTCCTCACTATGCAATATACTTAGGTCTTTTGTTGAAAATCAGTTGGTTGTTTATGGATGGGTTAATTTCTAGATTCTTGATTCTGTCCCATTGATCTATGTACCTTTCATTGTATCAGTACGATGCTGTTTTGACCACTTTAGCCACGTAGTAAATTTTTTGAAATCAGGGAGTGAAAGGCCTCCAACTTTGTTCTTCTTAAATAGTGGTTTGTTTATCCAGGGACTCACTCATTTCCATATAAAGTTGGCAATCATTTTTTACATCTCTTTAAAAAATGTCATTGGAATCTGGATTGTGATTATCTGTATTTTTCCATTTTTGTAAGTCTCTTTTGTTTTCTTATAGTAGTGTTTTATAGTTTCTTGGTATATGTCCTTTGTTTCTCTGGTTACATTTCTTTCTAAATATTTCATCTTTTGGTTGACGATTGTAAATGTTATTGCTTTAATAATTTTTCAGTGCTGTCATTGTTAGTATAGAGGAATAAAACTGATTTTTGTATGTTGATCTTATAGCCTGCCACTTTGCTGAATCTCCCAATGAAGTATAGTAGCTTTTTAACTGAGTCTTTGGGTTTTCTATGTATAGTATCATATAGTCTGCAAATAAAGCAAATTTTACTTCCTCTTTGCCAATTTGGATGCCTTTAATTTCTCTATCTTAACTTACAGCTCTGGCTTAGACTTCCAACACAATATTGAATAGGAGTGGGGATAAAGTGCATCCTTGTCTGCCTGGTTCCTGTTCACAAAGGAAATGCTTTTAGTTTCATTGCATGGCAAGTTATGTTGACTGTTGGTTTTGTATATATGCTCTTAGTTATGTTGAAGAATTTGCCTTCAATTCCTATTTTGATGAGTGTTTTTATCAGGGATGTGTGCTGCATTTTGTCAAATGCCTTTCTGCATCAATTGATGAGATCATGCGATTATTTTCCTTCTTTAAACTTATATGGTGGATTATATTGACCACTTTTCTATTATTGAACCATCCTTGTATCCTTGATATGACTGTCACTTGGTCAAGATGTATGATTTTTTTTTTTTTTTTAATGTGTCGTTGTGTCGTTGAATTCTGTTTGCTAAGATTTATGATCATGAGGATATTGGTCTGTGTTCTTATTGTTAGG
>NW_006409198.1:69539-70062 GCF_000296735.1 Chrysochloris asiatica | reverse complement strand
TGCTAATCCTTTCAAAGAGCTAGTTTCTTGTCCTGCTGACTCTTTCTATAGTGTTTATGCTGTCTTATTTATTTCTGCTCTAATCTTTATTATTTATATTCTTCTGATGAACTCTCCTTCAAAACTGTAGAGAATCGCTGTAAATTGGCATGGACTTTCTGTAGTGTTGATTCTCTCTATTGCCTTTATATAGGTCCTATTTCATTTTTTTTTCAGCTCTGATATTTGTTCTTTAATTTCTCATGATTTCCCCTTCTTTTCTGAGTTCTTCAAGTTCAAGAGTTAGAGTATTTGAGATCTTTCTTCTTTTGTAATGTGTACATATTTATTCCTGCACATTTTCCTCTGAGTACTGCCTTCACTGTTTCCTTAATGTTTGGGCATATTATATATTTTTATTTTCATTCAAATCCACAAATTAAAAAAAAATATATTTTAAATTTCTTCCTTGGTCTATTTGGTGTTTAATAATGTGGTGATTTGTGTTGGAATATTATACAGTAAAGAATAAATATATATATAC
>NW_006409198.1:66141-66584 GCF_000296735.1 Chrysochloris asiatica | reverse complement strand
CACTTCTAAAAGAAACCAAAAAACACTTACAAAAATGGAAGAATGTACCATGCTCCAGGATAGGAAGACTTAACATTGTGAAAATGTCAATACTGTACAAAACAATTTATACATACAATGCAATAACAATCCAGATTGCAATGACATTCTTCAAAGAGATGGAAAAAACAATCACAAACTCTATATGGAAAGGAAGGAAACCCAGAATTAGCAAAGTATTGCTTAAGAAGAAGAACAATATTAGAAGATGCTCACTCCTTGTTTTCAAAACTTACTACATGGCTACAGTGATCAAAACAGCCTGGTACTGGTACAATGAAAGATACATTGATCAATGGAACAGAATCGAGAATTCAGAAATTAATCAATCCCCATACAGCCAACTGATTTCCAACCAAGTGCCTAGGCATAGTGCATGGGGAAAAGATAGTCACTTCAACAGA
>NW_006409198.1:62128-63278 GCF_000296735.1 Chrysochloris asiatica | reverse complement strand
GGACCTTACCCAGTAGAACCAGTGACACCAGGGATGGTGGCAGAGACAATAATGTGGAGAGATGGAGCTTCTGGGGACTCTAGACCCAGAGATGGAGAGGGGCTCTGTGCTGATGACTGAGTTGCAGGCTTGTAGGTATACACTTTGGTTTATTGATGAGGCATTGAGGGGATTGTTACCATGGCAATGAAAAGATGTATGATAGGATGAATGTAAAGTTAATGTTGTCCCATGTAAACTATCACATAATTCACAATAAAACATTTTTTTAAAAAAGTCCAATGCCAAGTACACAGTACCACCAAGAGAAGGTCATATACAATAAGAAGAGTAGTGGGCAAAGGAGTGATGGAGATATGGGAATACAAGAGGAGGAATACACTGGTTAAAGTGAACAGAGATAAATATTGTTGTATATATATACAATTCTGCAAATTGAAGATCTATGTGGAAATAACTGGATAGACACACAGACTAAATGGATGTGGAATGAGAGTGGGAGTGTTTTCACAAGTGTATAGATTTGGCAGTCATTATCTGATCATAACCATGATGTTTTCAATTGCCTCATATGCATGAAAAAATTTATCAGTCAATAAGTAGGACCACAGAAGAATTGTTGTATTTGAATTATAGTGTTGAAGAAGAATATAAAAACTACCATGAACTATTAGGGAGAAAAGAAATCTGTATTGGAATAACTACGACAAGAATTTTCCTTATAAGTCAGGATGGTTTGACTTTGTCTCCTATACTTCAGACATATTATCAGGAGGGACCACTCCGATGTTGAGGGTTGACTAAAACGAAGAAAGTCCCCAATGAGACATTGATATTTTGATGTGTGGTGTTGGAATATAATATTAAGTTTCCCATAAACCATCAAAAGAGCAAAAAAATCTGTGTTAGAAGAAGTGCAGCCAGAATTCTCCTTAGAAGCCAGAATGGTAAGAAGGACATCATGTTTTGTAAAGTGGACAATCAGAGAAAAGACGAAGAACCCAAGATGGGTTGGTACAGTGGCAGTAACAATGGGTTCAAGTGTATTAAGGATTGTGAGGTTGGCTTAAGATAGGTGTTACGTTCTGTTGCGCATAGTGTTGGTATGAGTTGGTATTGACTTTATGGTGCCTGACAACAACACATGTTG
>NW_006409198.1:60672-61443 GCF_000296735.1 Chrysochloris asiatica | reverse complement strand
ACTCAGAGACCCCTTACTGGGTTTCCAAGGAGTAGCTAATAGGTTTGAACTGCCCACCTTACTTTTAGCAGTACAGTGTTTAGCATTCAGCACCACAGACATAATTGATACAATTTCCTCATGTGTCAGATCCATTAAAATTCACATTCTTAACAAAGTTGATTTTTTTAAAATAAGGATGTTTCAATAATGCAGATGTTATTTATTTTGCCTGTGTATAGATTAGTGCCTTCATGATCATTATTTGCTGTATTAGCTTTGAAGATAAGATTATGGTCTTTTTGACACATACTATTCATAGATTGGAAAGTATACGTTTATCTGTCCAAAAGATTGTTTTTTTTAAATGTTTTTTCTCCTTCTTAAGCATCATCTTTTTGTATAAGGAAAGGGCCATCAGATATACCAAGTTGTACTAAAGAATAGGAATTGTTAAATTGTTAATTTCAAACAGCAAGTAAATAATTTTTAAAAAATTCTATGAAGAAACTACTCTCATATATTTGATTAAAGTTTCCACTAACTGTTGCCTTTGCTTACTTGAAGCAGAGGGACGTAATATTCACATATTTTAAATTGTCACCATGTAAAAATATCCATTTTCTGTTTATTACCTTTCTTCTTAACATCAACAATTGACTCTAAGAGAGCTTCTTTCTACTGATTTCAGTTTTGTAAATTCCTTTATGCCACTTCTACTTTATTTAGTTAATCTATCTCAGGATGTAAATACACTCACTTCAGCTTCATTTATTCAAGAAAGAAAAGCAT
>NW_006409198.1:59120-59662 GCF_000296735.1 Chrysochloris asiatica | reverse complement strand
GACATCAATATTTATGAACAATTAGGGAAATTTTGGAACATTTAAAATCCTCTAGTTTGTATTGGAGTGTAGGATAAATATTGGACCACAAGTTAAGTTTGAGCTACAAGGTCGGTATTTCAAACACACATTTCTCCTCAGAAACCATATACAAAGTCACAATGAGTCAAAACTGTCCTGAATTCAGTTTATATCAATAAGACATAGTATGCATGAAGATAAAGTACGATTTTATATTCATAGTTTCTGTGAGAAATTAAATATAAATCACACATCGTGGAGAACTTGCTTCTGTTAAGTTCTATCAAGTCATTTCCAACTCATAACAACCCTATACAGGGTTTCTGAGAAGGGTCTGGTGGGTTTGAAGCTTTGACCTTGTTAGCAGCCCAGTGCTTATCCTACAGCACCATACCAGGACTCCAAAGAAAACTCTAGTGCTAAGAAAAGTTATACATGTGTTATAGACATAATTTAAAACATAATAAATTCATTAAACATGCATAAAACTATCTTGATGAACATTTCCTACAAAAGAGAAT
>NW_006409198.1:54390-55370 GCF_000296735.1 Chrysochloris asiatica | reverse complement strand
AAATAGTCAGAAGATTTCCAGCCAGGGCTCCCAGATAAATTATTAAGAACAGCACACCTTGTAGGATTTGTAGTTCCCGGGAGCTTGAAATATCCATGAGCAGGAATTCTGTGATGATAGTGAGGTTGTCCAGCCTTGAAAATATGCTGAAATCTCTCTAGAATCATAAAATAAAGTGATAAAATGAGACTAAAATTCAGAAATCCACAAAACATACAAATAATTAGCAGCTATATAGTCTCTGATAGAGTAGTGGTTATGAATCGGGCTGCGAACCTTAAGTTCAGCAGTTCGAAACTACCAGCTGTTCCGATGGAGAAAGATGAGGTGTTCTGCTCCCGTAATGATTTATAGCCTCGGAAACCCTGTACAGGGTCGTTATGAGTCGGAACTGACTCCACGGCACATAACAACAACAACAACCAAGAAGTCAGGATAGATTAAACAATGTGTATATATTTTTTTCATTGGATTTTGTACCCAAAATATGCTTATATTTAACTTGAATGACACACAAGGGCCCTTCAACAAGAATTGTTGTTAAATGCTGTCGAGTAGATTCTGACCCATAGCGACTCAGTTTAGGATTTCCAAAGAGCGTCTTGTGAGCTTGAGTCGCTGACCTTGTGGTTCAAATCACTTTGCAGTACAGAGCATTAACCCCCAACACCACACTAGGACTCCTCAACATGAATAGTATCACATAATTTATGACATTAAAGAACTTAAAATTAAGTGAAAACCAACAATTTCATGAGTATTGAATGACATGTACGTTATTGCTCTAAAATAAATTTATATTAAATCTAGACACAGCCTGTGTTTATTTTCTCACTTTCTTCAATATCAAATGATTATGTCATAATGCTCTATAAGAGTTATGATTGTTGTAAGATATAAGTATTAAGTGTGGTTTGACCACTCCAAGCTATTATTGATTCTCTTCATGTGCCATGGAATAAGGATGACATATGAATTCC
>NW_006409198.1:51143-52259 GCF_000296735.1 Chrysochloris asiatica | reverse complement strand
AAAATTGCAGTTATTTCTCAGGAAGATGCAGATTTTAATTTTTCAGTCATATCAACACTTCTGCTTCTTCATTTTAATAAACATGTCTTTTCTTAGGAAGGATATATATTGGTAACACTTCTGTTAAACCCTAGGGAACTGGTGAATTATGCTTCCACAGAGGAAAATTCTTCCTAACTTCTGATTCATATGCATTCTTTGACAATACTCTTGAGATTAGTTAGATTTGTAATAATACCTTTTTAATAATGCAATGAAATTAAATTATACAATTTATTTCAATAATGCAATAAAATAATTTCAATAATGCAATGAAATTAAAAAATTTTTTGCTGTTAAATTTAATAAAATTAAAGATTTAGACTGTTTTAGGTCACTGAGATGCAAAGATTCTCAATATCATGTATGACTATGAATATGATTTATTTGCAATTCAGTAAATTAAAAAATATATATGTGGAGCGACTGATAAAAATTCACTTTCTTAAGACAAATGACCAGAAAGTAAAGAAAATTAAAGGAAATTGGTACACTTTTGTGATTTATATTTTTTTAAGGAAAGCAAGTAAAAGCAAAAGAGATAGTGACGTGAATGTGATTTTCATTCCCTAGGATGACTTGGATTGGATTCTCACCATGCTGCTGCTGTTGTTAAGTGCCATCAATTTGGTTCCATCTCATAGTGACCCTGCATAGTGTTTTTAAGGAGTGGTTGATGAGTTTGAATCAAAACCCTTGTGATTCAAACAATCTTGCTGTCGAGTGCTTTTTCTACAGTGTCACACCAAGATATGTAACCAATAATGTAAGATGACCCTCAAAATACTAAGAACCACCCTCATAAAAAGTTATTAGGAAAGAAGCAAATTTGAAAATTATTTGAATTAACTCATGAAGATTTTGGATTCTGGAGAGGAAAAGCCTGAATGAGAGTCTAAGACTTTATGAGAAAACTCTGCAAATATCAGCTCAAGAGTTGTGATTCTTACCTAGTCACTCATACATAGGAATGCTGTTGTTCTTGTTAAGTGCTGTCAAATCTGTTCTGATTCATGGCAACCCTGTATTGGGTTACCTAGGAGTGACTGGTGAGATACTGCCTAGGAAAATTCTCAG
>NW_006409198.1:20381-21991 GCF_000296735.1 Chrysochloris asiatica | reverse complement strand
TGACCCTGCTGGTTATTTAAAATACTGGTGGCAGAGCCCTCAGAATCACAGCAATTCAAACCACCACAGGATGACAGACAGACGAGTGGTGGTTGTGTGGTCGCTGCTAAACACTAATCTCCTTGCTTTCGCCCTTAATTCCAGCTCAAAGGTAAGATTTCTGTCCTAGGATGTCCTGTCAGTGAAGAGTCAGAAAGTGCAGCAGGGGCAACAGGGTTGTAATGAGATGCTTTGCGCTGTGCTTGTGGGTATCTATGTTGGTCGAGACAGCCTCAAAGTCATGATCCAACGGCTATGCTGGATGGTGCCCTCTTGTCCAAGGTAAGTAGGACAGCCTGGCTGACAACTGCAGTCTCTTCCCGCTAGGCAGCATTCCTCCCCCTTCCCCCCCCCCTTTTGACCTGGTCTCCAGACACTTCTCACCCCGCCTCTCCATAGTCTGGGTTTCATTTAACACCTCCACCAGATCTTCAGTTTGTGCACATCTTTCAGCACCACCCCCTCTATTAGCGCGACCATTGGAATACATAAAATCCTAAAATGTACCCAGTGAAGGAGGCTTCCTGCTGATCCTCTGCATTATGCAAGACCATAGGTGGAATCCTTAACCTCACTGAGAATCTCCTGTGGTGTGAAATTTCCACTTGAAAGGACAAACAGACCACCCTAGAGTGACTAGAAGGACAGAAGAGACTTCTTGAAAGAAAGGCCTACAGGAAAAATACAAAGCAATCTAGGCAGTCAGATTGATTACTACAAGAACAAGCAAGTTGCTCGCCCAGGAACCATCAAGGCAAATGGTTGGGTCCCTTAAGGGCAAAATCTCTTCCAAGACTAAGACTTAATAGGAGTACAAGAGCAGACATGTGCTCTGATTTATGACCACGCTCGTCACCAAAAGGAGAAATACTACATAGGACCACTATTGTAAATGACTAAGAAAATGAACCCATACTAAAAGGGGAGGATTTTTTGCTGGTTACCAGGATATGGGAGGTTGCAGTGAGGGGAGACAGGGGAAGGTGGAGCACAGGATAGTTAATAGACACCAGGATAGTTTGGGTGCT
The DNA here is from genome assembly GCF_000296735.1 of Chrysochloris asiatica. Lineage (NCBI taxonomy): Eukaryota > Metazoa > Chordata > Mammalia > Afrosoricida > Chrysochloridae > Chrysochloris > Chrysochloris asiatica. Next base: position 20,924 of record NW_006409198.1, on the reverse strand, counting down.
GGGGTAGGGGGCAATACACAATAAGGAGGAGTGGAATGGAAGAAACAGGCAGTTAGGGAGAACAGTTAGGCAGGTTTGCATGGGCTAAGTGGGACAGAGGTAAATAATGTTGTATGCAAAACTTTGGAACAACATGTTCTGTGATACAGGGATTGAGGCAATGTTTGAATTGGTAAAATAGGGGAAATAATGTTGAGATGCTTGGCTATCTTTTGAATCTTGTTTTCCCTTGCCCACTTGAGGGGGAGAGAAAGGAATACCCAGAACCATCACCATAGAAAACATGTATGTCTGTCTTCTGCCAATAACTGATCAGAATACCTAAAATGGAGCCACAACTTGCCCACTGAAGGATGATTCCTATGGAGCCTCTGCATTACATAAGACCATAGGTGGAATCCTGAACCCCATCCAGAATCTTCTAAGGTGGGAAATTTCCACTTGAAAGGACAAGCACATAGCCTAGAAAGGTTAGAAAAACAGAAGATACTTCTTGAAAGAAAGACTGACAGGAAAAATACAAAACAATATAGGCAGTCCAAC
>NW_006409198.1:18148-18676 GCF_000296735.1 Chrysochloris asiatica | reverse complement strand
AATTTTCCTTAAGAGTCAGGATGGTTTGACTTTGTCTCCTATACTTCAGACATATTATCAGGAGGGACCACCCCAATGTTGAGGGTTAACTAAAATGAAGAAATGCCCCAATGAGACATTGATATTTTGATGTTTGGTGTTGAAATATAATATTAAGTTTCCCATAAACCATCAAAAGAACAAACAAATCTGTGTTAGAAGAAGTGCACCCAGAATTCTCCTTAGAATCCAGAATAGTAAGAAGGACATAATGCTTTGTAAAGTGGAGGATCAGGGAAAAGACAAAGAACTCAAGATGGGTTGGTACAGTGGCAGTAACAATGGGTTCAAGTGTATTAACGATTATGAAGTTGGCTGAAGATCGGTGTTTCATTCTGTTGCGCATAGTGTCGGTATGAGTTGGTATTGACTTTATGGTGCCTGATAACAACAAATGTTGTCAGGAGGGACCAGTTGCTGGAGAAAGATATCATGTTTGATAAGGTGTAGGGTAGAGAAAAAGAGGAAGACCCCCGCAATGAGATGGAT
>NW_006409198.1:10622-18048 GCF_000296735.1 Chrysochloris asiatica | reverse complement strand
GGTTTCCAAGGAGCAATTGGTGAGTAGGGCAAAGAAAATTAGACAGTAGTCTTCTCTAATGCAAATAACTCAATATTGTCTTCCAGAATGGCACTGTCCACTACCCTGAAATTATTTCAAGTGGATAGGCATCTGTTAAGGTATGGATGCATACGGCATGGTCTCTCTGTATGTTGTCATTCTTTGCTTAGAAAATCATCCCAAGCATTTTCAAACACATTTGTATAATGTGGATCAGACTTCCAATTTTTTTTTCAGTAAGTGAACATGAATTTTACAAATATAGAAATGAGTAAGAAAAATTAGGAATACTTGGTAGAACAATTTTTCAACCAAAGTTTTATATGTTCTTGTCCATCCATAAGTGATTAGGAAGAAATTTCCATAGATCTATTCTTGCAGTAAAGGAGCACAGTTCTACTCTGAAACTCAGAGAGTATCAGTGAGTTGGATTCAGCCTTGATAACAATTGGTTTGTTCATTTGCTTTTAATAGAAAAAAAAAAGAAAAAGAAAAGAAACAAACAACTAAGAGACAACTAATATTACATATATGACCAAAAAAAATTAAAGCACACAACTAAATATTAAATATTGTACAGGGAATTATTTAAATATAGTAAGTTATACTGGTTGACTATTATGTGCTATCTAGTCAGTTTTGAGGTTGTATATCTTTACTGAAGCAGAAATATCTTATGGGGAAATATACACATTTGCTGTATGTATCTCTTCCATAAGATAAACAGAAAACAAAAAGTAAATTTCTTTCAAATTGTCCTGTTTTTACACAGTTTAATTAAGTAAAACCCTGCTTTGGAACTCAAAATATCTTTTGTACATTCTCCCTAGAGCACTGTTAATTTCCCTGTTCTTCAGACTATAGATGAGGGGGTTTATAAATGGTGGAATCATGGTATAGCACATAGCTGTCAGAAGATTTTTAACAGATGTTTTATCTGAAGTAGGACCTAGGGCAGCAATTAATCCAGAAATTAGAAACAAAAGAAGAATAGCCAACTGTGGGGTACAAGTAGATAAGGCTTTGCTACGGGCTTCTGCAGAGTGCATCTGAAGTACACTTGAAAATATTTTAATATACGACATAAACATGAAAGCAAAACATGCTAAGTCAATACCAGCACTTATAACTAGAAGCACAGATTCAGAAAACTGAACATCTAAAGATGATACTTTCAAAATTTGTGGTAAATCACAGAAATATTGATGGATCACATTGGACTTGGTGAAGGGAAGCCTGAACATAGTGACTGTATGGATGGCAGAATAGAGTAGTCCAGTGGCCCATGAGCCACCTGCTGCCTGTGCACACACTTGTGGGGTGAGAGTGAGCCCATAGTGCAGGGGATGACAGATGGCAATATAGCGGTCATAAGACATCACCACAAGAAAAGCAATTTCTACAGCTGCAAAGAATATATACAGGAAAATCTGAGCAGCACAGTCATTGACTGAGATTGATTTTCTACCTGTAAAGGAATTGACAATTGATTTGGGAACACTAACTGAAATATAGCAAAGATCTATGAAAGATAAATTGCATATAAAGAAGTACATAGGAAAGTGAAGATGTGGGTCTGTTACAATGACTATAATAGTCAGAAGATTTCCAGCCAGGGCTCCCAGATAAATCACTAAGAACAGCAGACCTTGTAGGACTTGGAGTTCCCGGGAGTTTGAAATATCCATGAGGAGGAATTCTGTGATGATAGTGAGGTTGTCCAGCCTTGCAAATATGCTGAAATCTCTCTAGAATCATAAGATAAACTGATACAATGAGACTAAAATTCAGAAATCCACAAAACATACAAATAAATAGCAGCTATTATAATCTCTGGTAGAGTAATGGTTATGAATCGGGCTGCGAACCTTAAGTTCATCAGTTTGAAACCACCAGCTGTTTCCAGGGAGAAAGATGAGGCTTTCGGCTTCCATAAAGACTTACAGCCTCGGAAACCCTTACAATTATAGTCTCTAACCAAGAAGTCAGGATAGATGAAAACAAAGTGTATATCTTTTTTTCATTGGATTTTGTACCCAAAATGTGCTTATATTTAACTTGAATGCCACACCAGGGCCTTTCAACATGAATTGTTGTTGTTAAGTGCTGTTGAGTAGATTCTGACCCATAGCGACCCAGTGTAGGATTTCCAAAGAGCGGCTTGTGAGCTGAGCCACTGACCTTGTGGTTCAAATCACTTTGCAGTACAGAGCATTAACCCACAACACCACACTAGGACTCCTCAACATGAATAGTATCACATAATTTATGACATTAAAGAATTTAAAGTTAAATGAATAACCAATAATTTCATGAGTATTGAATGACATGTACATTATTGCTGTAAAATAAATTTATATTAAGTCTAGACACAGTTTGTGTTAATTTTCTCACTTTCTTCAATATCAAATGATTACGTCATAATGCTCTATAAGAGGTATGATTGTTGTAAGTTATAAGTATTAAGTGTGGTTTGACCACTCCAAGCTATTATTGATTCTCTTCATGTGCCATGGAATAGGGATGACATATGAATTCCTCCTTCTGGTGAAGGCTGCCCTGGAAATTATTTCTATGAAAAAGCTATTTTATGGCTCTGAATTTCTCCTAAAGATTGTTTTGAACTATATGGAACCACTTAGGTTATGATATCACCACTCTTTCATTTCCATTACTCTAGAATACATATGCATGTTCATTTTCTTTCTTTCTTTGATGCATCATCTATAAAATGTTTGTTTTGACTCAGAATCTTACCAGTATCATTTTCCTATTGGCAGTGTGTATCCTGAATTCCGTTATTACCACTCTACTTTACCTCCTCACCTGAACATAGCACCTAAGGAGGGGGTGATCTTACAGGAGAATATTGCTTTACAAAGCATCCTTCTATCTGTCAGACATACATTCCAATATTTAATGAATTAATATTCCATCCCTATGAGCTTCTGTAGATTTGGTTGAATAATTCCCTTTCAATAATAACTAATATAACATCAGTTTATTTATTCATGCATGTCTTGAAGCATTTCAAAATTTTAAATAATAATCACTCTCTAACTACTGAAATTGGAGTCCTGGTGTGGCACTGTGGGCTAATGCATCAGACTGCAAAGTTGTTTGAACTTTAAGACTGGTGATTTAAATTCACCAGTTGCTCCCCGGAAACCCTACACAGGGTCCCTATGGGTTGGAATTGACTTGACAGCACTTAACAGCAACAACAAAATAACTGAAATTAATTATATTTGGACTTTCTAATTTCAATACTATTTAATTTTCATCTGTGGAACACCTGGAGTTGAAGGGTTATAACTTTTGAAATATCAAAAATTTTACTTTGAATATGTTTTATTTAAATATAATCAATTTATTACAGAATACTTTATAACTGTGTTGCCATATTATATGATTTATAACTAAAACAATATTAATTTTGATTGGCTTACAATGATTTTTGTTAATATATAATAGCTTTTATGAAACTTTTGCTTGTGTTGTTAAGTGTCACCAAGCCAGTTCTACCTCACAGCCACCCTCGAATACGGTTTCAAATGGAGTGGATGGAGGGTTTGAATTGTCAACCTTGTAATTAGTAGTCCAGTGCTTATAATACAACACCGTATCAATACTCCATTTGCACAATATTGAGTGTTAATCATTTTTTTATAACAAACCTTTAAATATGGTCAGGTTTCTTTTATTGTTTTCATTTTTTTGATGAAGGAAAATCCTTTATGAAGATAATGTATTAACTATCAAAAACAATATACAATTATATGAGTACATTATTACTCCCGATGCTTGATCTTGGTTACTGATGCAAAACAGACATACTTTTTAAAGTTTGCGTTTTCAGAACATATTGTTCCCTAGAAATCTTGTCTTTCATCTTCCACTATTACTAACTGCATCTTTCTCCTTTCTTTTGCAAATTCTTAAGATACCCAATGCTGCAATTACTCATAGCAAAAATGTATACTAGACCTTTCAACATTTCTTTTAATATTTTAAGGATAATTTTTTATTAAAATTTTCTGCTACTCAGTTGTCAATATGACTCTCATTTGCCTGAATATTTCTTAGTTACCCTTTAAAATCTCACTAGAGAAATAATTTATGCATGATCTCTATTCTAGTTCAATCCCAAGGTTATTTTTGTATCATTATGTTTTCCGTCTTTTGTGCCCAGTTGATGTTTGATCCACAGAACTTAAGATACAATTCAAAAACCTAATCTACAAAAAATAAATAGTAGAATGAAAAACAATCTATCCATTTTATGAACATAAACATATCATTGGGACAGATGTGATATATGCTAATATTCTTGACACATATCTCTACTTTTTCAATTAATTGTTCACTAGTAGTTTAAAAGAATCACATGAATTAAAACATACACTTATACCTGAGAGATTATGTAGTATTCTACTTTCATTCAAAATAAATTAATATTTCTTTTGCAAAACTTAGAAAGAGTTGGAAACTCCATGTGCCTACCTCTAAATGAAATAAAATTGCAGTTATTTCTCAGGAAGATGCAGATTTTAATTTTTTAGTCATATCAACACTTCTGCTTCTTCATTTTAATAAACATGTTTTTTCTTAGGAAGGATATATATTGGTAACACTTCTGTTAAACCCTAGGGAACTGGTGAATTGTGCTTCCACAGAGGAAAATTCTTCCTAACTTCTGCTTCATATGCATTCTTTGACTATACTCTTGAGATTAGTTAGATTTGTAATAATGCTTTTTCAATAATGCAATGAAATCAAATAATGCAATTTATTTCAATAATGCAATGAAATTAAATTTTTTTGCTGTTAAATTTAATAAAAGTAAAGGACTTAGACTGTTTTTTAGGTCACTGAGATGCAAAGATTCTCAATATCATATATGACTATGAATATAATTTATTTGTAATTCAGTAAATTAAAAAACATATATGTGCAGCAACTGATAAAAATCGATTTTCTTAAGATATGAGAGAAAAGGTGTTGCAAAAAAGAAAATCATATACAGTTTAAAATTAATTACCAGAGTTTTAAAACCAACAAATGACTAGCAAGTAAAGAAAATTAAAGGAAATTGGTACACTTTGTGAAATATATTTTTTTAAGGAAAGAAAGTAAAAGCAAAAGAAATAGTGATATGAATGTGATTTTCATTCCCTAGGATGACTTGGATTGGATCCTCACCATGATGCTGCTGTTGTTAAGAGCTATCAAATTGGTTCCATCTCATAGTGACCCTGCATAGTGTTTTCAAGGAGTGGTTGATGAGTTTGAATCAAAATTTTTGTGATTCAAACCAACCTTGCAGTCAAGTGGTTATTCTACAGTGTCACACCAAGCTATGTAACCAATAATGTAAGATGACCCTCAGGATACTAAGAACCACCCTCATAAAAAGTTATTAGGAAAGAAGCAAATTTGAAAATTATTTGAAATAACTCATGAATAGCTTAGAATCTGGAGAGGAAAAGCCTGAATGAGAGACTAAGAATTTATGAGAAAAATCTGAAAATAACAGCTCAAGAGTTGTGATTCTTACTTACTCACTCATACATAGGAATGTTGTTGTTCTTGTTAAGTGCTGTCAAATCTGTTCTGATCCATGACAGCCCTGTATAGGATTTCCTAAGAGTGACTGGTGATACTGTCTAGGAAAATTCTCAGGTTATTCCCTCAATATTTGTTGAGTAGATCTAAAAACCACCACTGACGTGTCAGATTGTCCTACTGTGTGGCATCTGGATTTCTGAGATGCTAGAAAACCACGCCAAAGGAATTTTAAATACCAGTAGGATCACCCATGGTGGGCAAGTTTCATTTGGTGCTTCCAAAATAAAGCAGAATAGGAAGAAGGATATAGGGAAAATGTATGAATGGTTAGAGACTGAAACCTAATTAATAGCTGTATAATATTGTACAATAAATAAGTTCATTATATTGGAAGGCACTCAAAATACTGGGAAGGATTTCTTCCTCAAAGTAGAGTTTACCTTAGTAACATAGAGCAAAACTTTAAGGACCTTTTTGCTGTTGGAGTACAAGTCAAAATAGGAAGAAACTAGCAATCATCTATTAATAATTGGAACATGGAGTGTACAAAATATGAAGCTTGAAAAGTGGGAATCATCAAAAATAAAAAGCAATATCCTGGTGTGGCACTGTTCGTTAATGTTCTGGACTTCAAAGTTGGTTTGACCTGCAAGGTCAGCTGTTTAAGCTCACCAGCTGCTCCTAGGCAACCCTGTACAGGTTGCAATATATTGAAACTGACTTGATGGCACTCAACAACAACAAATAAATTAATGAGTTGAAATGGGCTGGTGTCAGCAATTTTAAGTCAGAAAATCATAAGGTTTATTATGCCAAGAAAGAAAAATTGAAGAGGGGTGATGTCACATTTATTGTCAAAAAGAGCATTTCAATATCAATCTTCAAATACACAGCTGTTTGTGATAGGGTAAAATCCATAAATCTACACAAATGAACAGATATTACAACCATTATTCATATTCATGCATTAAACTGTAAAGCCAATGATAAAGATATTGAAGAATTCTACCAAATTCTTCAATCCTAAATTGATCAAGAATGCAATCAAGATGAATTGGCATTACTGGTGACTGAAATGCAAAAGTTTAAAACAAAAAGGAAGGATCAATAGTTAGATAAAATGGCATAGGTGATATAAATGATGCTGGAGATCACATGGTAGAATTTTTTTTTTATTTTTTTTTTTACCATACAAACAAGTTTAATTGTGTAGTTACAATCAATAACCACTCCTAATCAGAACATTTCTGCATAAAGAAAATTGTGATACACTTATAAAAACAGCCAGCTGTAACAAAATAGCTGGTGTTTTCATAGCCATAAACTCATAAAAAAGAAATACACCTTTATACAGAAATTTTATACAGATGTAGCTTTAAAATTGATTGTAAACCAAAGGAAGACACATTGCAAACATCAATTATTTTCACATTAATTGCATAATTTTCTAAGGTGATCTATTAGTTTTATTTACCTAAGCTTATTTGCATGATAGTAAAAATTGCATACAACAATAAGAGTGAAGCTTATAGTATGAATTGCTTGGATAACATAGAGCACTTTTTATAGGCAACTGTGTAAAGCACATTTTCTCTCTTTAAAACTTTTAAGACACTTTGTTTTACTGACCATCAAAATACATTTATAAATAGAAAAAACAAATCAGTATGGTAACAAGAGAAGCAATATTACATTTAACTGAAACTTCCAAAAAATTAATTACAACCTGATGCTGCAGGATTTACAAATAAATGTTGTTGTTAAGTGCCATCGAGTCGGTTTCGACCCATAGCGACCCTGAATAGGGTTTCCGAGGCTGTAAATCTTTACGGGAGCA
>NW_006409198.1:8103-9232 GCF_000296735.1 Chrysochloris asiatica | reverse complement strand
TTCATATATGGCATCACGTTCTGGCTGAGGAAGACTAAGGAACCTTCGGATCATGGAGAGGTTCTCCCACAAGGTCCTGTTTTCTGGAGAAGGATTTTCCTTCCAGCGTAACAGCTCACATAACCATCCCTGGCTTTTGGTTGCCGCAACCTTTGCAAACAGTGCTTGGGACACTTTAGCACGCTTCATTTCCTGCTGAATGTCATCATAAATGGAAGCATTAATGTTCATGGTATTTTTCTCTGGTTTCCCATTCCTCTCAGTGGCAATAGTAGCTGTTTTCACCTGTGGAGGGCGGCTGGGAGGTGTGCTTATTAGGGGGGCAGGACCCATAGCTGAGGCAGCATTCAGGCTCCTTTCCCTTTCGTCCTGGTAAATTCGGTCTCTTTCAGCTTCTGGTAGCTGTAGGAAGTTCTGCATGGCCCGAAGATTTACCAGCAAAGACTGGGATGCAGTTTTGGGGTCCTCTTCCTTTCTGAGGATTTCTGAAAGCAAGCCCTGAGTTCTGTTTTTTAAAGATATTATTATGCATTGAGTGATAGTTTATATAGGAGAACATCAGCTTTTCATTCATTCTATTGTATTTCTTTTCATTGCAATGATTACAATCCCCTCCATAAGGAGTTCTGGTAGCATAGTGATTACAAATCAGGCTATTAACCTCAGGGTCAGCAGTTTGAAACTACCAGCTGTTCCTCAGGAGACAGATGAGGCTTTCTGCTCCCATAAAGATTTTCAGCCTCAGAAACCCTGTATAGGGTCGCTATGAGTTGGAATCAACTCCATGGCACATTACTACCACCACCCATGCATCATCATTCAATAACATTTGCTTCCATTCCCTCTGGGTTTATATTTTTTTATTTTCTCTTGGGGGGAGAGGGGTGGGAGAACACCAAAGCACTCAGTAATATACAACCATTTAAACAATCAAAGGTACACTCTGCAAGCCTGCCCCCCAGCCATCAGCACACAGCCCCTGTAACTCCCTGAGTCCAGAGGCACCAGGTGCTCCATCTCTCCACATCATCATCTCTGCCACCATCTTTGCTGCCACTGCTTCTCTGAATAGGGTACCCGCACTCCTCCCGTCTTCATTGATGGTCCCAGGGTCCTCAACTCCTGGACT
>NW_006409198.1:4794-6583 GCF_000296735.1 Chrysochloris asiatica | reverse complement strand
CATCCTTTTCAAATGGTAGGCAGCATATGATAATGAACTGATGGGGCCCAAGGAAGAAGGCTAAGTTGCATTCAAGGCATTGATGGAAAACAAGGCGTTAGAAATAGGATACACATTAAAATCTTTCAACATGCAGTACTGGAGGTGCTTGGTCATCTATGCCAAGAGATGTGGACTACCTCTACTTTGCCAAGAAATTGGAAGAGCTCTATATATTGCCCATTCCAAAAAAAAAAAAAAAAGGTGATGAAACAGAATGTAGATATTTTTTAGCAATATCATTAATACTGCATACAACCAAAAATTTGAAGATAATTATAAATGATTGTTTCTGAACTTCAGTCCTGATTCAGAAAAGAATGTAGAAACTGGGATCTCATTGCTGATGTCAAATGGATCTTGGCTGAAAATAGATAATACTAGCAAAATGATTATTTGTGTTTTATTGACAATGCAAAACCTTTTAATTATGTGAATAATGATAAGCTATGGGTAAAAATAGCCACAAAAAAAAGGATTTCCAGAACACTCAATTGTTCTCATGAGGAACCTATTCATAGACAAAAAGGCAGCCATTAGAAAGAATTGTATAAAATCATGAAAAGCATGTGTAGCGTTGAGTTATTTCACGGTACTTATTAAATCTGTATGAAGTATTGGTGAAGCACTAAAAGATAGATGCTTGAATGCAAGGTCAGTCAGTTTGAGCCACAAGGTTGGCATTTCAAACCCACTAACCAGTCCTCAGAAACCCTAAGAATTGGAACCATTCGAAGACACTTAACAACAACAACAACAATAACTTTCAATCTGTATGTGGAACAAATAATCAGAGACAGTAGATTACATGAAGAAGAATATGCTGTCATGTTTGGAGGAAGACTCATTATATGCATATAATGCAATTTTGCTTGTTGGAAATAAAGAGGCCCTGAAGTATTTACTAATGAAGTTCAAAGACTACAGCCTTCAGTATGGGTTGCTCTTTAATGCAAAGAAAACAAGTATCCTCAAAACTAAACTAATATTTGTTGCTGCTAAGTGTCATTGAGTTGAATTTAACTCATAGCAACTTTGTGCAGGATTTTCAAGAAGCAGCTGGGTGTGAACAACCAACCTTGTGGTTCACAGTCCAGTGCTTATCAAGAATTTATAAGATGTATGGCATTAAGAAAACATGCTGTAAATTATCTCTTTAAAAGTGTTAAGTGGTGGAGATGGGGCTTCATGGAGGCTAGGGTGGAAGTGCAGTGAAGTTCTCTATTAGAAATACCACAAATACCAGACAAAGCAGATCCAGGGCAGAACTTCAAAACTCGGAACCACAGAGATAGGAATATTTAAAAGGTTTGAAGGCTTATAGCTAGTGGAACTTGTAGCAAAAGTAAGAAATCTTGTATTTTGAATTTGCCTGGCTCAGCTGACCGGATCTGACATCTTGGGTAAGACCAAATGGCAAGACCAAGTGGGGGACCAGACGCACCACAGAAAAATGCCTCAGGAACATCAGAGCAAAGGTGGACAATATGCCTTGTCGGTTTTGCTTTGTTCTGATTTTCTTTCTTTCTTTCTTTCTTTCTTTCTTTCTTTCTTTCTCTCTCTCTCTTTCTTTCTTTTTTTAAAATCTATTCATTGGCTCTCCCACTGTTTGCACACCTCTATTCTGGTAGTGAAAGAAGGTGCCTGAGTAGACACTCTGCCCCACCATCACCACTGGTGGGTTCTTCTGCCACGCATACACACAGATACACTCAATCCAAGATGGGACCCTGAACTGGGTTTTTTTTTT
>NW_006409198.1:3572-4231 GCF_000296735.1 Chrysochloris asiatica | reverse complement strand
AGGGTTTTCAAGGCTGTGGATCTTTGTGGGAGCAGAAGGGCTCATCTTTATCCCATGGAGCAGCTGGTGGTTTCAAACTGCTGACCTAGCAGTTCACAGCCTGATTCGTAACCTTGCGCTACCAGAGCTACAGATTTTTTTTCTCTCTTGGCTCCCTTCTATCCCTTTTCTGTGATTATAGACTACAGTATTCAATCTAGTTTTGTTTTCTCTTTTTGTTGTTGTTTTGGGGTTTTTTTGTTTTTCCTTCTTGTTTTTTTTTTTTTTTTTGCTGGTGACATTTAGCTATTTTATGCTCCCCCTTCTACATTTGGGGGACTCTTTTGCTCCCTGTATTACCCAAGAAGAGACAGCAACTGCTGCCATATACTCAAGATACAATCACACTCTATAAAACACTAAAATCCAGGCAAGAACCAATGCTAACTTCCATATACCAGAGAGGCAGACAACACCTGTGAAAGTTACTCTGAGTAAAGCAATAAGAAGAGTGAAAAGGGACGACCACATCCTGATCACATCTATCTGAAAGCAAGCAGAAAGCATAAAAAATACCAAAACACATACTCGATTCAGTATTAAGCCACAGATAAACAATAAACATGTCCAAAAAGCAAAAGCATATGACCATATCAGCACATGTCCAGAAACAAGATAAA
>NW_006409198.1:0-890 GCF_000296735.1 Chrysochloris asiatica | reverse complement strand
ACATTTTTAGATAAACATGACTTACCTAAACGTACACACTGTGAAGTAGAAAAACCTGAACAGACCTATAACAAAAGAAGAAATTGATCAGGTCATCAAAAACCTCCTAACCAAAATAAACCCAGGTCCAGATGGTTTCACTGTTGAGTTCTACCAAATATTTAGGAAGAGCTGTCACCAAATCCACTCAAATTTTTCCAGAAGATAGAGGAGCATGGAAAACTTAATACACTTCATGAAGCAAGCATAACCTTCATACCAAAACCAGGGAAGGACATCATCAAGAAAGAAAATTATAGACCAATATCCCTCATTAACATAGATGTAACACTTCTCAACAAAATCCTAGCCAACAGAATCTAGCAACACATCAAAAGGATAACACATCATGATCAAGTGGGATTCATATCAGGGATGCAAGGATGGTTCAACATTAGAAAAATGATCACCGATATAAATAAGAAAAAAGAAAAGAGCCACATGATCATATTGATCGATGCAGAACAACAAAATCCAACACCCATTCCGGATAAAAACACTTGATAAAATCGGAATGGAAGGAAAATTCCTCAACATAATCAAGAGCATATATACAAAACCAACAGCCAAAATTATTCGCAGTGGAGAGAAACTGAACCAGACAACAACTGCGAACAAGAACCAGACAAAGACGCCCTTTGTCACCACTCCTATTCAATATTGTGCTGGAAGATTTAGCAAGAGCTATACAGCAAGACAGAGAAATTAAAGGCATCCAAATTGGCAAAGAGGAAGTAAAACGCTCTCTATTGGCAAACAATATGATCCTATACATAGAAAACACCAAAGACTCAGTAAAAAAGCTACTAGACCTCATTGGAAGATTCAGCAAAAGGGCAGGATATAAGATC
>NW_006409197.1:187336-188725 GCF_000296735.1 Chrysochloris asiatica | reverse complement strand
TTTCATTGCATCCATTTTGTTCTATGTATAATCCCTATTTTCACATCTTTACAATGTGTACTTTTCTCCTTAACATGTTTCACTTTAATTTATTCTTTCAAAATAATTTAGAGAAGGTTTTAAAGGAAATGAGAAAAAAACAAAAATATGCAGTGGCTTTCCCTAATGTGTTTCACATTCTCTGCACCAACTTTAGCTTGGTCTTTGACACTGAAGTATGAGGGCACTTCAAAAGTTTGTAGAAAAATTTAATTAAAAGATAATGGAGGATTGAGTCATGGTTGGAATAGGGGAGGGGGGAGAATGGTGTTAAGATACTTGGCTGTTTTTTGAATCTTCATTTTCCTTGCATTATAATATGGAGGGGGATTGAAAGGAATAGTCAGAAACATCACCATAGAAAGCTTGTAATTCCGACTTCTGCCTATAACTGATTGGAATACCTAAAATGGGGCTACAGCGTACCCAGTGAAGGAGGCTTCCTGCGGAGCCTTTGCAATACATAAGACTATAAGTAGAAGCCTGAACCACATCCAGATCTCCAGAGATGAGTAATTTGCACTTGAAAGGACGAGCAGACTAGCCTGGAGCAGCTAGAAGAACAGAAGATACTTTTTGAAAGAAAGACCTACCGGAAACATACAAAACAATAGAGGCAGATGCACTGTTACTACAAGAACAAACAAATTGCTTCCCCAGGAAACATCAAGCCAAGTGGTCAGGTCTCCTCAACGCAAACCCCTATCCAAGACTAAGACTCAATGGAAATACACGCTCTGATTGGTGACCACACGCATCACTGATAGGGGGATGTGGGGTAAAAGCAGCACTGAAGCTGCAAGCTAAGCCCTACAATGTTTGATGGGCCTCTGTGGACCCAGATGGGGACCTGGTTGGCCAGCAGTGTGAGGAGATCTGGGGATTCCTGGGCCCAGAGTCAGTGGCGTGGCCACGGAAGACTCGAGTGGAGAGTGGAGCTACTGGGTGATGGGAAGAGAGGGCATGTGCACAAGAACGCCCACACTTGCATATGGTACCCATGTGACCTGAGCACACTTGCATATGGTACCATTGTTTCGTGAGCACAGCTTCTGTGGGTTTTCAATCCCTCCCCCACAGAGACTTTCCTACTTGGATGTCTGCTTCCTGCCTAAACAAGAACATAAAGAGGAACATTTTAAGTGCCATGGACTACCTGAGCAACAAACAAATCTGTGTAGGGTGAACTACATCCACAATTCTTCTTAGAAGCCAGGATGGTGAGACTCTGTTTCTCATATGGTGGACATATCAGGAGGGACTGATCTCAGATGTGGATATCATGGTTGGTTAAAGTGGACGGTCAGCTATAAAAAGGAAAAGCCTCAATGAGATGGATTGACACAGTGG
>NW_006409197.1:186368-187236 GCF_000296735.1 Chrysochloris asiatica | reverse complement strand
TTCTTGTTGGTTCTCAGACAACAGAACTCCCTTTAGGATGTTTTGTAGTGCAGTGTTGGCTTTGGTGAAATCCCATACCTTCTGTTTATCCTGGAATATTGTTATATCCCCATTATGTTTGATTGGTAGCTTTGCTGGTTAAAGGATTCTTGGTTGGCAGTTTTTTTCTTGCAGGGTGTTATATATGTCTCCCCATTGCCTTCTCGTTTGCATGGTTCCCACTGAGAGATCTGAGCTTAATCTGACTTGCTTGCCTTTATATGTGACCTCTCTGTTTTCTCTGGCTGCTTTCAGAAGCATCTCCTTATCTTTGAGTTTGGACAGCTTGACTATGATATGTCTTGGTGATTTTCTTTTTGGGTCTGCTCTTCTTGGGGTCCGTAGCGCTTCCTGTATGTTTATTTTTTCGCTTTTCATAATGTTGGAAAAATTCTCTTCCAGTAGTCTTCGACTATTTCCTCTGTGGACTTGGGTAATTCTTCTTGCTCAGGAATGCCAATAATTCTTAGGTTATTCCTCTTCATGTTGTCCAGCATGAATCTTATACCATCTTCAGACGTTTTTATCCTTTTTTGTGTTTGTTCTTCTGTCGTAGTGGTATTGAAAGACCTGTCTTCCAGCTCGCTGATTCTTCCTTCTTTGTCATCTATTTTATTACTCTGCCCTTCCAGAGCGTTTTCTATTTCTGCCATTTTGATATTGATTGTTTGGATTTCTTTCTGTAGGTTTTGAATTGTTTCTGATTACTTCTGTAGCACTTTCCTGACTTCTTGCTTATTTTTCTCAGCTCCATTGTAAAGTGTTTTGAAACATCCTATCATCATTTTTCTGAATTCTTTCTCAGGCATTTCCAGGGCCTGCCCTCCTT
>NW_006409197.1:184214-185453 GCF_000296735.1 Chrysochloris asiatica | reverse complement strand
GCCTGAGCCTTGGAGGATAGGCAATGGGCTAGCCTGTGTTGCTGGGTCAGGGAAGCTCCGGACGTCCCTCCACTAATGCTCTTTTATAGGGTTTCTGAGGAGCGGTTGGTGGGCGTGGACCACTAACCCTGTAATTCAGGTGACCTTTTAGTGGCACCCCAACCCTCAGAACCACGTCGGGGCTCCTGCTGAACCTTCTAAGATAAAAAATAAAAATGACAATAATAATAATAATAAAAAAGGGGAGACCCAAATGCGGTTCCCCAGTGGGTGCTCTCGGCTGGAGGGGGGCTACTTGCCTCCATGCCCCACGATTCAGTTAAGCGTGAGGTGAGCTGTTTGCTGGCGCACGCCCGGCAGGGCTGAGGAACGCTGCTCGGTTCAGCATGAGGCGGGTCGCTCGCTTTCGCGCGTCTGGCAGGCCCGTGGGACGCGGCTCGGGCAGGAAGGGAGCTGTTCACCTGTGTGCGCGTGCGCCCGGTGTGCCCCGGGAACACGGTTGGACTGTGCTGGGGTGGGGGGTCTGCTGGGTGGTGGACACGGGTCAACTGGGCAGGGCAGAAGTGACTCAGACAGGCACAGTCCACGCCTAATGATGTCAGACAGTCGCCGCTTCTCTTTTCCTGCAGGCTTTTTTTTTGTCCCCCTTTAAACTAACTTCCCTCTGTCCACTGTATGCGCAGAAATCCCACCTTGGGGTAGGTGTCACCAGTGGCTCTCCCTGCTTGAGTCTCCCTGCTACTGGAGGCTCCGCATGAGCGGGTTCCTGCCCAGCCCCCTCAAGCCCAAAGGAGCTGGGGCTGCAGCGGCACAAGTTTAAGAAGCCTGTAATTCCTCGCACAGTGATTTCTCAAAGAAGCGGGTCTAAGGCTCTGGCGCACTGAGACTCACGCTGGCTGTGAGATTGTGGGTTCCTACCTGGGAGGTTTAACTCGCGAGTTGCCCCCCCTCCGATCCCGGAGTCCCCACTCACCCGCACCGCCTGGCCACCCTGGCAAACCGGAAGTCAGCTTTCTTATTCTTGTAGTATCCAGTCATGCTAACAGTTTTGTTTTGGGTTTTTCCTGATGATCTTTCTTTGAAGATGTATCCTCTGTCACTGTAGCTGTTCCAGGCTGGCCTGCTTGTCCTTTTTCGTGGGAATGTCTGACCTCATAAGGTTCTGGATGAGACTCAGGATTCCACCTAAGGTCCTATACTCTGTAAAGACTTTGCACGAGGCCTGTTTCACTGGGCAAG
>NW_006409197.1:183232-184114 GCF_000296735.1 Chrysochloris asiatica | reverse complement strand
GTGGCTCATTTCTACCAACTCACTGCCAGGGAGCCGATTCTGACTCATAGGGACCCTAGATAGAGTTTCTGAGAGTGTTAATATTTACTGGGGCAAACAGCCTCACCTGTCTTCCCCTGATGGGGCTGGTGGGTTTCAACTGCCAAATTTTCGGTTAGCGGACAAATGTCTGACCCACAGCGCCACCAGGGATCCATAGTCTCCACCTGCTTGAAAAATAAATCCTGATTTAACCTGTTTTCAACTTAGAAGAGAAAATACTGTGTTTCATTATATGTGGCCTACTGAAACGTGAGATGTTGTATTTACTTGATTTCTACCTACTTTTTAAAATTGTTTCAGACGTGATCTTAAAATCTGCAGGAAGCAGCTCTGGTCTTCCAGAACGCAAAGACTTAGAAATGGATCATAAAGAAAAACCAAAGAGGGCAGACAGCTTGGGGGCAGAGGCAGCCTTAGGCTCCGCCTCTCACAACGCGCGGCCCCGCCTCTGCCCTCCTGGGACGCTCATCCCCCTGCAAGCCCAGCCCCTCCCCGAGCGCGCTGAGCGCGGCTGACGTCATTTCCTGTCGACACGGAGGAGGAGCCGTGATCTCTAAGGAGGGTGAGCAAGTGTCCTTTCTATTTTGGCCCGTGTGTTGTGTGCGCCCTAGGGTCCCTCTTCCTCTTCTGGGCTCGGGGTTCCCTGCCAACCTTAAAGAGCCCCCTTTCCGTCCCACCGGCGTCGCTTTTTCGCTCCGCGGCGGTCCTGGATCCACATCCCTTTCCAGTGACCGTAGCTCCGTCCTGTCCCCTTCTGGCCTGTGGACCCGCGTCCCCCCTTTTCCTACTTGGGGCCCTGCCCCGAGTCCTCCCCACCTGGTCCCCTGTCCTCAGGCCCCC
>NW_006409197.1:182068-182661 GCF_000296735.1 Chrysochloris asiatica | reverse complement strand
CATGCAAACCTGTCTCAGCGTTCCCCTATCTATCTTGTTCTTCTGCCGTCTCCCCCCTTCTTGTATTGCCCTCCCCAACACCCAAACCAAACCCCCCACGCCAACCTCATTGTGGTTACCTTATATTTCATTAGTTCTTCCCTCCATTTAAGATAGTCTATTTTATCTGTAATCTACCTGACTTTCCACCACCTGGACTTCTGTCCCTCTGTGTTTTATCTTCTTTCACACTGTAATTGTTTTGACCATAGACTGACCTCCTAGATCCTCTGTACTTATAATTTTGTTCTGTTCTTTACTCTTCCATTTTGAGTTCAGGGTGATGCTGCCACATATGTCATTCTCTAGTTGTTGTGTGTTCTTGTTGGTTCTCAGTCCTTGAACTACCGACCTTGCAATTCAAACGGCTTGGCAGTCTGGCACATTAACCTACAGTGCCACACCAGGACTCCATTGTATGTCTCAGTGATTGTCTTTTAGAGTCTTTCCTTCCTGGGGTTTGTTGAGCTCCAAGGAGCTCTGGTAGCGTAGTGGTTACGAATCGGGCTGCGAACCTTAAGGTCAGCAGTTCGAAACTACCAGCCGCTCCGCGG
>NW_006409197.1:180745-181338 GCF_000296735.1 Chrysochloris asiatica | reverse complement strand
TCTCTCTATTCACTTTAGCATTTAAAAAGCAAACAAACACTCAGGCATATATAATAATTTATATCTCCAAAGGGCACATTCTGCAAGTCTGCCTCCTGGCCACCAGCTCTTAGTCCCTCTCTTCCCAGGAATCTAGAGGCCTCCGCCATGCCCCCTCTCCATGTCTCCATCTCTGCCTCCATCTCTGGTGTCACTGCTTCTCTGGATAAGGTCTTGTATTCTGCTTGTGCTCTTCTCCCTTGATGGTCCTAGGTTCTTCTGTTTCTGGACTGTAAGATTAACCACTCCCCTTTTTTTTGTTACAAAACTTCTACCTTATAATTGTGACAGTTGCAATTAGTCATGATAACAGTTATTCACAATTGAATCATAAGAATCTTATCCCCATCTCTTCTCCAGATCCATCTAGACAATAAGAAGTCTATTCAGTGAGGGCTCCTTCTTTCCCCCCATACTCTTAAACTAAACTCCCTCTTGAAACATTGTAAGTCAGTCACTTTGTGCCTTTATCGCTTGTCTAAGTTGCCTGTCCCTATTTACCCTGTGTACAGAGGGGATAGCATTGATACTTGATGTGAAGATTGTTTCCCTCT
>NW_006409197.1:179832-180645 GCF_000296735.1 Chrysochloris asiatica | reverse complement strand
CTACTGTTGGTCATTGTGATGTAACTCAGGATTTAAGTTTCAGCCTATTATCTTTTTAATCCACCTGTCCTCCTCCACAATCCCCGTTCAGGCCTTTTTTCTAGTTATAAACCGTTAAAGGATGGCTGTGGCCATTTGGTTTTAAGTGGAAACGGTCTCTTTAAATTTTGACAAGATCTGTGCACATGCGTAGTAGAACCATCCGGAGATGGGTGTAGAGTGTCCACTTGCTCAGGCACCACCTCTAGTTGCCAGAATGTAGGTGTTCAGACAGCGAGATATAAATCAGTGGATACCAAAAAAACTCAGAGTGTCCACACCTTTATTTCTGTGGTTCAGTCAGGCATCCGTGACTGCTCTGATCCTTCCCCCGCTTGGTGTTGCCCAAAATGGCGGCTCCAGGAGCTGCTGAGTGTCTTGAATTAGAAAACAATTGATTTCTTGCTTCTGCTACAAATTACCCCAGCTGTAAGCCTTCCAACCCTCTAAATTTTCCTTTATATGTGGTTCAGAGTTCTGGGACTATTCCCTGAGCCTGCTTGGTCCAGTATTCTGTGTTGTTGCTGACATAGCTCTTCACTGCAATTCCACCTTCTCTGCCATCTTGTTTGTTCCACCCCCCCATAGATTCTTATCTTTGATTCTACAGGTTTGAGGCCTCCTGAGGAGTTCTGGTGTGGCACTGTAGAATAAGCACTGAACTACTAATCCCAGAAGCTGTATTATAGGAAGAAAAACATGGCATCAGAATTGAAGGAAGACTTACTAAAAACATGTGATATGAAGATAATGTAATCTTGCTTACTGAAAGTG
>NW_006409197.1:177272-178817 GCF_000296735.1 Chrysochloris asiatica | reverse complement strand
AACATGGTCATCAGTTCAGATTCACCAGCCACTCCTTGCAAACCCTATAGAGAGTCGCTGTGAGTTGGTACTGACATGACAGAACTTAAAACAAGAGCAGCCTGGAAACCTCCCAGCTCTGGAGGCCCCTCCTGCATTTTGGATCATGGAGTCTGGAGGTCTACCCCCTCAGAATTGAGCCCTGCTTGTCTGCCGCCCACCTGCCAAGCAGGGTCTCTCCTCTCCACACTGAGCCACTGCCCTCAGACTGGGACACACACGGCCTTGGAGAGGGTTTGCCAGGCTGGCCTTGCAGAATATCCTGCCCCCTCTGTCCCAGAGAGCCGTAGAAATCCATGAAGAGTTGGCATCCCTTTGGTGCCATGGAAGTCACCTTGTTTGTGCCAAGTTCACAAACAGCAGAAAGAATTCCTTCTTTGTAAAAGCTGTGTTTTACTTTCAGCAGATTTCACTCAGGTCTTTTGTAATTTGACAAAATGACCCAGGGGATCATTGCTGTGAATACTGTTGACACACTTGTGTACATACATGTGTTCAGTAATGGGAGGAGACTCCTATAGCAGCTGCTAGGTTTTTGTCGCTGTGGAATTTTCCTTAGCGCAGCACTTTCCTGGGAGGAGGTAAAAATTCATCTTCAGGGAAAGACTGACCAAGGCGGAGCCTGGAGGTGAAGCTCTCTCTTAGTGTAGCTGCCTCTGAGCTCTGGGACTGAAACCTGGCCTTGGGGTTTGGGGAGTGATAGGTTCCAAAGGCTAGCGTGCACGATGCCTGGGAAGGCTCTGCCCTTGTCTACTAGCCTGGTGTTTGTAGATTAGTTAATGGGCCCTCACTTGCACACACACACACACATACACACACACACCCCTCCCTCCAGAATGTACCCCACTTTCCAGGCTTCCACAGGAAAAGAGCAGTGCAGAGAGGCTCATAACAGCCCTCCCTGTCCGATAAACACAGTCTTCCCCCACCACACTCCTTTTGTGTTTTCCCTACCTCCAGGCTCCTGGTGGGCTATGATCCACAGTCTCCAGTCTGGGCATGAGAATGGGGAACTGGTCTCCTCCCTCTAGGAGACAGAAGCCATGGAAGGGCCATCCCAGAGTCCAGGCCCATCACTCCCCTCCCCCCAGTCAACATCTCTCCACCTGCCAACATCTCTTCAGAGTCCTCGACCTAGGCTCCAGGCAAGGTGCGTGGGCAGTGGATTCTGCCCTTCTTAAGTGAATCTTTCCAGGTGTCTTTCGGCCTCTACTTTCACCTGGGCCTTTGTTACCCCTCTCCACCTCACACTGGCCATACCTGGGCAGCTGGTGGCTTCCCCAGATCTTCTCAGGAAGACTGAGATACCGGGCACATTCAGACTCTCAAGTTGTGGAGTGCGGGAAGGAGGCAGCCCTCAGGACCTGTGCCCTAGTCTTTGTCTCCCCGTCTCTGTGTATCCACCTCTGCAGGGAATTCCTCAGCACCCACAGTGTACTTTGGAAACAGTTATGGGTTCCCCTCTCCTTGTGTTTCTCTGCACATGCCGGCCAGCTTGCTCTAGCT
>NW_006409197.1:174116-175449 GCF_000296735.1 Chrysochloris asiatica | reverse complement strand
AGCCTGCCCTCTCCCCGCGTCCCCACCCCCAGACCTCAGCACACAACCCCTTTCCCTTTTTGGATCTCAAGTCCTCAGCCACTCCATCTCTTCAGGTCATCCTCTCTGTCTCAGTCTCATGCCTCACTACTTCTAGGGGGTAGGGTCCCACTCTCCCCTCTTCTGCATTGATGGTCCCAGGGCCCTCCGTTCCTAGACTGAAAGGTTAATCACTCCCCTCCTTTCTATAAAATGTCCACCTTTACATTTACAATCCTCACCATCAGTCCTGATAACAATTATTCACTAGTGCATCACAAGAGACCCACCTGCATTTCTTTTTATCAGCCCTTCCTGGACAGGTTGGATACTACTCACTGGAGACTCTACTTTCCTCCCCACCCTGTTTATCTAGGTTGCCTTTTGGAAGCTTGTAAGCCAGTCACTTCTTACCTTTGTATCCCTCCCCCTATTTTGTGTAGCCAATGTTCAAGATACCCATCCCTGTGTACTCTTTGTGTGGAGGGGGTGGGAATAATTCTTGCAGCAGGCATTTGTTTCCTCTTTTGAGCTACCGCATTTATAGGTGTAGGTCCAGTTTATCAAATTGTATTAAATGACGCTTTTTTCCTCTTTTGTCTTTGGGTTGAGCTCTGTTCATCCAGTCACTGAAGCCAGGTCAAGTGGGTATCATCTGTAAGTATGGGTGTTCTTGCATCTGTCCGCCCTCTTCTTGTTAGCTGGTCGCTTCGCTCACCACTCTAGTCGTCTGTGGCTGTGTCATTGACTCTGAGCCCATGAGTCCCCAGGTCTTGCCTCACTGCTGGCCGGCCAGGTCTCCGCCCGGGTTCACCGTAGTCTTCTGAACAATGCAGGGCTTAGCTCACCGCTTCATTGATGTTCTTCTGTCACTTCTCTGTATGGGTGACGTGCGTGGGCGCCAATCAGAGCGTGTATTTCCATTGCATCTTAGTCTTGGAAGAGGATTTGCACTGAGAGGACCCAACCATTTGCCTTGATGTCTCCTGGGCAAGCAACCTGAATGTTCTTGTAACAGTCGGACTGCCGTTATTGTTTTGTATTTTTCTCGTAGGTCTTTCTTTCGAGAAGTGTCTTCTGGTTTTCTAGCTGTTCCAGACTGGTCTGCTTGTCCTTTCAAGAGGAGAGTTTCCCATCTCTGAAGGTCTGGATGTGGTTCGGACTTCCACCTATACTCCCATGTAATGCAGAGGCTCCTCAGTAAACCTCCTTCACTGGACACACTGTAGCCCCATTTTAGGTATTCCAATCAGTTATAGGCAGAAGACGGACTTACAAGCTTTCTATGGTGATATTTCTGGCTATTCCTTTCTCT
>NW_006409197.1:168119-169780 GCF_000296735.1 Chrysochloris asiatica | reverse complement strand
TGCTTTGTGGCCTGGTCAATTCTGGACAATGTTCCATGCGCACTGGAGAAGAATGTGTATTATGGCGTTGTTGGATAGAATGCTCTGTATATATCTATGAGGTAAAGTTGGTTGATTGTGTTGATAAGTTTCTCTGTGGCATTGTCAAGTTTAATTCTGGTTGTTCTTTCCCTTTTCGAGAGTGGTGTGTTGAAATCTCCTACTATAATTGTGGATTAATCTATTTCTTTCTTCAGTTCTATTAAGGTTTGCTTCATGTGTCTTGGTGTTCTTTCGTTGGGAGTGTATATATTTATTATGTTTATTTCGTCTTGCTCAATTACCCTGTCGTGGACCATGTTGTACTGTGGATATTACCCTGTCATGGACCACATTGTACTGTCACTATTATCCTGCCATGGACCACGTTGTAATGTGGATGTTACCCTATTGTGGACCACACTGTACTGTGATTATTACCTTGCCATGGACCACGTTGTGCTTCAAGTGACATAGATGAAAGCAACACCATTTCCCCTCCTTCCTGACCATGTAATCTATGTCCTTGTCAAATTGACCAGTTGATTCAAAAGGACCAATACTAGTCAATTTCACCTCACTGATACCTAGGATAACAATGTTTTTGTGTGCTATTTCATTTTTGACGTTTTCCTGTATTCATACTAAATATGTCCTGTGTTCCAATTATTAATGGATGTTTATAGCTGTTTATCATTATTTTGAGTTGTGCCCCATCAAAAAATGAAGATCCCCAAAGCTATACACCACTCGCATTATCACAATCAACTCTACTTTGAGTAAGCAGCTTGTCCCCAGTCATATTTTGAGTTCTTTCAACCTGAATGGCTCACCTTACATCATTCTACCTGACAGTCTTCTGGTGCTCTTCATCATGTGATAGTGTGCTCACCATTTGTGTCTGACAGTGTCCCACTGCTGTTCAAACGGCTCTCAGTGACTAAATATTCCGAACTAGTCCGTCTCTTATTCGTCCTAGCCTGTCTTTGTATGGAAGCTCAGTTGGAATCACTTCACCATTGGTGACCCTGCTGGTATTTAAAATACTAGTGGTATGGTGTCGTGGTGCGGTTAATGCGCTGGGCTGCAGTTTCGGTTTGAACTACATTGGCAGTTCAGGGGCACTAGTTACTCCTTGGCTATCCTATACAGCATAACTATGGGTCAGAACTGACTTGGCGGCACTTAATAACAACAACAAATATATCCTGAATCACATCAACATGCAAGCCACCGCAGTATGGCAAACGACCAACAAGCCTTGGATAAATTAGTGTTGGGGAAACATTTTCTGCCAAAATATATAACATCTTTATGTTCCATAAAGTGTTGAAGCGCAACGATGTCAGCTTGAGGACTAACGTGCGCCTGACCCAAGCCCTGGTATTTTCAATAACCTCATATGCATGCAAAAGCTGGACAGTGAATAAGGAAGACCGTAGAAGAAGTGATGCTTTTGAGTTACGGTGTTGGAGGAGAATATTGAAAGTGCCACAGGCTGCCAAAAGGACCAATAGATCCGTTTTGAAGGAAGTGCAGCCAGAGTTCTCCTTGGAGGCCAGGATGGCCAAACTTTGTCTCTCATAATTCAGACATTTTGTCAGGAGGGACCAGTCACTGGAGAAGGATATCATGTTTGGTAA
>NW_006409197.1:166805-168019 GCF_000296735.1 Chrysochloris asiatica | reverse complement strand
GTCCCAGTCTCTCCACATCCTCAACAGCATTTATTGTCCTCTACTTTTTTCACATGATGGGGTTTTTATTAGGGAAGTTAACAGGAATGATCTGGGTACAGCGTGTTCTTAGCTTGTCTGCAAGCCTCCTGCCTGACAGTAATTCATTCTCTTGATCAGTGGGCCAGAAAACCCATGGAACCCTCTCGAGCCGTCTCCTGCTGATCTCCTGGTGCTGCACACTTTCTCTCCCATGATACACCTCTCTGTCGGCCTCTAGCTCCTAGTTCTAGGAGGTTCTCAGTACAGGGATACCAGGTCCAAAGAACGTCCTCTGCTTGCAGCTCTTCTTTCTTGGTGGCGGTGAGGGCTCATCTTTCCACCTTTGGGAAGGCTGATTTTATGCTTAGTGGACCTGTCCCCTAGTTATTGTTGCTAAGTGCTGTCGAGTTAGTTCTGACTCATAGTGAACATGTATGGGGTATGCAAGGCATGACTGATAGGTTTGAAGCACTAACCTAGTAGTTAGCAGTCCAGTGCTTGTCCTACAGCACCATATCAGCATTGTTGTTATTGTTGTTAAGTGCCACAGGATCATTTCTTACCTATAGCGACCTTTCATAGGGTTTCCAGGTAGCAGCTGGTGAGCTTGAACTGCTGACCTTAGGTTCAAACTGACTTTTCAGTCTAGCACATTAACCCACATTGCCATGCTAGGATGTGACACCAGCATTGTTGTTGTTGTCAAGTGACATTGAGGTAGTTCCGACCCATAGTGACCCTGTACAAGGTTTCCTAGGAGCAGCTGGTGAGCTTGAACCTTTAAACTTGCAGTTCAAACCAACTTTGCAATCCAGCCATACCAGAATGCCATTGTTGTTGTTGTTAAAGTACCACGGAGTCTGTTCTGACTCATAGTGACCCTGTACAGGATGTCTAGGGCTGTAAATCTTTTACAGGAGCAGAAAGCCTATCTTTCTCCCAGGGAACCACTGGTAGTTTTGAACTGCTGACCTTGATGTTAGCAGCTCAATTCATAACCATTACGCTACCAGAGATTTGTTCATTTCAAATACCTTCTTTAGACAGCATAGCAGACGACTATACACATGGACCTCGCCAGATGGAATACATAGAAATCGAATTGACTACATCTGCGGAATGAGACAATGGAGAAGCTCCATATCATCAGTGAAAACAAGGCCAGGGGCAGACTCTGGAACAGACCATCAATT
>NW_006409197.1:163549-165316 GCF_000296735.1 Chrysochloris asiatica | reverse complement strand
TCTTCATATATGTGCTGTTTCAAGCCTTGGATGCCTGGGATCCCCTGCCTAGTGTGACTCTTGGGCCTGGGTTTTCTGTGTTGAATGACAGAACGTCCTGAGCAGAACCTTCTGGAGACAGAATAGCTCTGTGTGAGGAGGCCACCGTCCTGGTTCTCAGAGCCGTCCATGTCTCATCCCTGCAGATAGTTTTCTTCTCTCCTCCCCAGGCACTTGAGCCTTTCAGTGCCCTTCTAAAACTGCACTTCTTCCTCTTGCACTATGATGTTGTAAAAAACGGGAGAGTTAGTCACAGAACAGCCTGACTGTTAATGGAGTCCTGGATGGGGCTTGGTTCTCCTATGAATTCACCAATGAAGGGAGTGCTCAGGGCAGTGAGTTCCACTGGGTCACATGCCTGCTCATGTGTTCCCTTTGAGTTTCAGTTTTGGAGTAGAATTTGTCCTGAAGTGCGTTTTGCTTTTTATTGTGAATTGAGTGAAAGGAAGCAGACAGTATCATCCGCTTTGCTTTCAACTAATCTTACATTTTGTTTCATCTCGATATTTATACTCCTCTCCATGCACAACAGTTATCCTACTTCCACCATATGATTTCCCTTTTAAATCTTACTTTTCAAAAATGAACAAAGCAAATATATTTAATGTGCATTTATAGGACAAAAAATATATATTCATTTAAATGTCCAAAGGGCACATTTTGCAAGCCAGGCTTTTGCCTGCTAGCACACAGCCTTTTTCAGTCCATGGGGGCTAGAGTCCTCAGCTGCTCCGTCTCTCTGTGCCATTGTATCTGCCTCCATCTCTGCTGTTGCTGTTTTTCTGTTTCGGATCTCAACGCTCCACTCATGCTCTTCCTTCTTGATGTTCCTGAAGTCCTCTGTTCCTGAATTTTTAAGGTTAACTATTTCCCCCTTTTAGTTACATATCTTCTACCATTACAGTTTTGACAATTGCGATTAATCCTGATAACAACTACTCACAATTGAGCCATAAAATCCTGTCATCATCATTCCCCATCCCTTTTCAACAGATCGTTCTGGAAAACAGACTATTCACTTGGGATTCTACCTTATCCACCTCAGTCTGAAACTAAGCACACTTGTGAAAGCTTGTAAGCCAGCCACTTCATGCCTTTAGAACTCCTCAATTTTTTTTTAAATATCATTTCCAGGATTTTATTGGGGGTCCAGAAGGACCCAGTCGAGGAGGGTTCTTCAGCCACTCCATGTTGGTGCCCTGGGGGTCCTGCTGATGGGTGGACACATTGGACAGATTCCCTTTATCTGGGAGGGGTACTGGATAGCTATAGGGGGTGGCCTTGTTAATCATGCTGGAGTACTAATGGTGGCAGGACAATAGCGAGGCCCCCCGATGGTGAAGGATATGTCGAGCACCGGCTCCTTGGCCCAAGCGTTTTTGAGGAAGGTGGTGAGTCTCATTGTCATCTTAGCCGTGGAGCATAACTCCTCATTTTTCATAGCCAATGTCTAAGTTGCCTGTTCCTATCGGTTTAGTGCACTGAGGAAATAACCTCGTTCCTTGATATGAAGAATCCTTCCATTTTTGATGGCTAAGCTTCGTCTCTCATACTTTGGACATATTGTCAAGAGGAAACAGTCGCTGGAGAAGGGTGTCATGCTGGGTAAGATGGAGGGTCAGAGAAAAAGAGGAAGACCCCCAGCGAGATAGGTCAGCCAGGTTGCATCATTGATGATGTCAGGTGTGGCAGCATTAGTGAGGTTGGCCCAGGATCGGACATTGTTTC
>NW_006409197.1:160883-163449 GCF_000296735.1 Chrysochloris asiatica | reverse complement strand
GGAGGGTCAGAAAAAGAGGAAGACCCTTCCACGAGATGCATTGGCCAAGTAGCAGCATCGATGGTCTCAAGCGTGGCAACAGTAGTGAGGTTGGCTCAGGATTAGACAGTTTTTCGTTCTGCTGTGCATAAGGTCGCTATGAGTCGGTACCGACCCAATGGCACTTAACAACAACAACAGTAAACATCTTTGTGGTGTTTTCTGCTTTCAGCCAAGATCCGTCTTATATCAGAACGTCCTGTTCTGAATTTGCCTGAAACCTGCAAAAGTTCTCTGTGTATGTATGGTTTCAGGCATTTTTTAATTATCTTTAGCAACATTTTACCTGCATTCAATATTAATGAATTACCCTTGATTTCTGTACCAGTGGATTACCTTTCTTTGGAATGGGCACAGATATGTATCTCTTCCAACCATTTGACCAGGTAGTTGTTTTCCAAATTTCTTGGCATTGATGAGTGAGTGCCTCCACTGTTGCACCAGTTTCTTTAAAGATTTCAATTTGTATTTCATAATATCCCTTTGCCTTGTTTTTTGTTTTGCAAGTGCCTTCAATGCATCTTGGGCTTTTTCCTTCAGTATCATTGGCTCTTGGTCCTATGATACCTCTTGAAATGGTGGCATATCAGCCATTTATTTTGGTACATTCCTTCCATCTTCTTTTGATGCTTTCTGCATCATTCAATATTTTGCCCAGAGAATCTTTCAACATTGCAAGCCGAGACTTGAATTTGTTCTTCAGTTCCATCAGCTTGAGAAATGCTGAGCGTGTTTTTTCCTTTTGGTTTTCTTACTCCAGGTCTTTGTCCATTTCATTATAATATTTGACTTTGTCTTCTCGAGCTGCCCTTTGAGTGTAAAAGTTAGACAATGAATAGGAAATCCTTGGAAGGATTCATGCATTTGAGTTACGGTGTTGGGGACGAATATTAAATTACCATGGACTGGCTGAAGAAGAAACAAACAGATTTGTAATGAAAGCAGTGAAGTCAGAATGCTCCTTAGAAGCTATGATAAGCAGACTTCTTCTTTTGTACTTCAGACGCATTATAAGTAGGGAACAGTCCGTGTAGAAAGATGTCATGCTTGATGAAGTGGAGGGTCAGTGAAAACGAGGGAGATGGATTGTCATAGTGACTGCAGAAACAGGCTCAAGCCCCGCCATAATTGGCAGATTGTTACCGGACCGAGCGCTGTTCCGTTCTGGTGCACATAAGGTGGAGTGCTGTGAATTGGTACGACTCAATGCCACACAATAAACACGTCACATTGTATTGTGTTTATTGCCGAGGATTCAGTTCTGACACATAGAAACTGCTGCATAGGGTTTCAATGCTGTAACTTCACAGAACAAATTGTCACGTTTGCTGCTACCTAGGAACGTTTGAGTGACTTTGAACCTCCGGTTTGTCTTTTGTCAGACAGGCACGTTTGCCCCTCCCAGGAATCTTGACAATATATTTTATCTTGTGCATCTAGAGATTTTCTTTTGTTCAATTTTTTACCTGCATTGCCTATGTTTGTAGACTCAGATTTAATATGAGTTAAATCTGTTTTAATAATGAAAGAGCCAGAAATAAAGGCTTCAATAAAACAGTCTTGACTGATTCAGTGGATTTTACCATGAGAAAGATATCCTTCTAAACTGAATAGAATGTTTCCTTTGTCTCCTTCCCTATTACTCAGCAGGCTTTGTTGTTGTTGGTAGGGGCCATCGAGTCGGTACCGACTCATAGCGACCTTATGCACAGCAGAACGAAACACTGCCCGATACTGGGCCAACCTCACAATTGTTGCCACGCTTCAGCCCCTTGATGCTGCCACTTTACCAATCCATCTCGCTGGGGATCTTCCTTTTCTTTTCTGACCCTCCACCTTACCAAACATGATGTCCTTCTCCAGAAACTTGTTCCTCCTGATAATGTGTCGGAAGTATGAGCAGAAGCCTCATCATTCTCCTGCGTAATGGCTGGTAGTTTCGAACTGCTGACCTTGAGGTTCTCAGCCTGATTCGTAACCACTCCGGTACCATTTCACAGTAATTATCTGCTTGTGAGTGTCATTAAGTTATACATGAGTTATTCTTTCAGAAAGTTGTGGCACATCCCTTGAAATATTGTAGTTTAAGAAGTGAAACATTTTTCATCACTGTTTGTAGGAATCAAAGTGTTTTTAATGGCTTTAAAATATGTACCCTGCCAACTTCCATAGAGGGGACTTATGAAGTTGGCACCATATAAATGTCTGCTGTGACATTTCCCAAGTTGTTTGATTAGGGATGGATGACTTTGGCTGCTCACATCATCCCATACCCAGTCTAATTTGCAGTTGCTTGACTGCCGGGGACCAGTCTCGACAGATTATTAGGAGGCTCTTGAAGGAGGATGTGGAGTCAGCGAATGAAAAAATAAAAAAAAAACTCACAGAGTCAATGGGTCATTTTGAGTCTCAGCCAGATGATGGTGATGACTCTCTCTCTCACTTTACTTAAAATGTTGTCTTCTTATATACCATTTAGAATGTACTATGATCTCACAATAAGGAGCTCTGGTAGCGTAGTGGTTAC
>NW_006409197.1:159623-160783 GCF_000296735.1 Chrysochloris asiatica | reverse complement strand
GGCTCCGACTCGAAGGCACTTAACAACAACAACAACATAGGGTTTCCTAGGAGCAGCTGGTGAGCTAGAACCTCCGGCCTTGTGGCTCAAACTATCTTTGCAGTCCAGAATATAGGGTAACCTTAAAGAAAATGAAACTCCAAGAAGAACTCTGTCTTCATCCCTGGTGTCACTGGCTGTCTGGGTAGGGTCCTGCTCTCCATACTTCTCTCTTGTTGTTCCCACGAACCTCCACTCATGGGCTGCAAAATCAATCACTCTCCTTTTATTGAAAAACATCTACCTCTCTATTTTCTACCCTCACTGTCAGTCCTGATGGCATTTATTCACTATTGTGCCACAGAGTCTTATCCCATTTCCTTTTGCTTGCCTGACCCCAACAGATTGGAGATTCTTCAGTGATGATTCTACTTTCTCCCACCCCATCTGGAACTAGGCTCCCTTTTAAAAGCTTGTAAGCCAGTTACTTCTTGCCTTTATAGACCCTTCCCCCCCATTTTGGGTAACCAATGTCTAAGTTGCCCACCCGTGGCAACTCTGTGTACCGAGGGGGTGGGAGTGATCTTCACTGTAAACATTTGATCCTTTTTTGAGCTACTACATCCGTAAGTATAGGTCAAGTTCATGAAATTGTTGCAGCTTACTCCTTCTTTTTTTTTTTTTTCCCCCCACCCCCTCTTTTTCTTCTTCTCGTCGAGTTCTGATCATCTAACCATCAAAGCCAGGCCAAGTGCAGCTTGCTTATTTTTGTAGTAGCCAATCATGCTGACATTTTTGTTTTGGGTTTTTCCTGATAATCTTTCTTTTAAGATGTATGTTCTGTTGCTCTAGCTATTCCAGGATGGTCTGCTTGTCTTTGCTAGTGGGAATGTTCCACGTCTTAAGGTTCAGGATGGGACTCGGGATTCCACCTAAGGTCCTATACTCTGAAACAGCTATGCAAGGGGCCTATTTCACCTTTGCAAGAGTCAAGTTCTAGAACCCCTTTTAAATATTCCAATCAGTTATAGGCTGAAGACGGACCTACAAGTTTTCTGTAATCATGTTTCCCAACTTTCCTTTCTATCTCACTTAAGTGTCTATTTTACAATAGTAGTTGGCAAGGGAAACCAATATTCATAAGACAGTCAAGCATCTTAGTATTATTTCCCCTCTTCAAA
>NW_006409197.1:157486-159523 GCF_000296735.1 Chrysochloris asiatica | reverse complement strand
TCAGCACTGCTTTTGCTATGTCCCAAAGGTTTTGGTATGTTGTGTTTTCATTCTCATTTGTTTCTAGAAATTTTTCCTTTCTTTTTATTTGTTCTGTTACCCAGTAGCATTTTAGCAGGTTGTTACTCATTTTTCAAGTATTTAATTTTATTTCTTTGATCTTCCTGTTGTTGATTTGTAATATGATATTTGATCTGAGAAGATGCTTTGTAGTATTTTGATGTTTTTGACTCTCTTGAGACTTGCTTTGTGGCCCCACATATGGTCAACTTGGAGAATGTTTCAGGTGAACTGGAAAAGAATGTGTATTGTGCCGTTTTTGGATTCAATGCTCCATAGCAATCTATGAGGTGAACTTGATTGATTGTGTTGTTTAGTTCTATGTGTTTGTTGAGTTTCTTTTTGGCTGTTCTGTCCTTTTTCAAAAGTGACATGTTTAAATTTCCCTCTCTTATTGTAGAGTTGTGTGTTTATTTCACTTGTATTAGAGTTTGATTTCATGTACTTTGAGACTCTTTCGTTGGGTGCATAGATATTTATTATGGTTATGTCCTCTTGTTCAGTTGACCTTTCAATTATGAGATAATGTCCTTCTTTGTCTCTCTTATGCTGGTTTTTGCCTTAGAGTTCATTTTATCAGTGATTAATATTACCACTCTTCGTTTTTTCTTGCAATTAGGATGGTATATTTTTTCCCACTTTAATTTTGTTTTTAATTAACAGTTTTTATTGTGAAATGAAAAACAGTTTACAAGGTTGAGTACCTGTTTTGTATTCAACATACTATCTTCTGGTTCAATGCAATAATTACGATCCTCTCCATGTACCATCATTTAACAGTATTTACCCTTGTCTTGTTGGATGTACACATAGAAAATGAAAATCTATATTAATTTAAATGTCCAAAGGACACATTTTGCAAACTAGCCTCCTGCCTACAGGCATATAGCCGTGTTCAGTCCATGGGCCTTGAGCCCACAGCTGTACTGCCATATGTTTCTGCCATTGTTTCTGCCACTGTCTCTGCTCTTGCTAACTGCTTTTCAGATTAGGATCGCATGCTCCATTCATGCTCTTCTGTCTTGATGGTCCTAGTGTCCTCTGTTTCTGAAACGAAAGATTAAATACTCCCTCAATTTATTTATACATCTTCTACATTAGTAGTTGTGATAGTTGCAATTAGTCCTGATAACAATTACTTAAAATTGAATCATAAAATCCTCTTACCATTATCTCATCTCCTTTTACCACATACATCTGGGAAAGTGGAAAACTGTTCATTGGGGATTTTACCTTACCCCCTCGTTCTGAAACTAAACACACTGATGCAACTTGTAAGCCAGTCACTTTGTTCTTTCATTTGTTGTTAGAGACCATTGAGTCAGTACCGATTCATAGCGACACTCCGCACAACAGAATGAAACACTGCCCCCAATTTTGATAGCCAGTGTCTAAGTTGCCTTCCCTGTCAACTCAATGTACTGAGGAGATAAGCTTGATCCTTGCTATTAACAATCTTCTCCTACCGGTTAGAATTTTGAGCAACTGCATCTATAAGCAGTGGTTTAGTTCATCAAACTCGTTCCCTGTAGTAGCTGAAAGTTTGGGAGTTCTTTCACGCCTCCCCACTGCAAACCATCTGGCCACTTCACTCTCAGCTCTAGCCTCCAGCAGCTAGGTCAGTGTACGTGGGCTCTAGAGTTCACACATCTCCCTAAACGTTAGACCAGCCAACCCTTCCTCTTGTCTCTCCCGTCTCAAGGTCAACGGGTGTCTCTGGATCATGGCCAAACTCAGCCCATGTCTTCGTTGCTGCATTTCCCCCACTTCTACTTAGAAGTAGACTGGGCAATCAGTAACCAGTGAGCTTACAAGATTGCTTGTGGTGTGTTCCCTTTGAGTTTCAGTCTTAGAAGGGGGCTTACCCTCTGGGCAGACTTTTTCTTGTCTTGATGGCTTTAAGGCAAACAGCTTGCTTGATAGTCTTAACAGCCAAGCAATCTGCTTTTGTTCTGCTGATCTGTCTTTCAAGAAATA
>NW_006409197.1:142172-148853 GCF_000296735.1 Chrysochloris asiatica | reverse complement strand
TGATCTCACAATAGTCACGTACAAGCAGTTACAAATCAATCAAATATTATATTGTTACATCAAATGTACAAGAGGAACACAAGGTCACCAAACATTCCTATGTCTCTATACTCCTTAGTTACCTTGATATCATCTGCCTTCTGTGAGCCACTCTGTTTCTCTCTAATCCTCCCTAAAACGTCTATAGTTTGGCCTTGATTTGTTTTTCTCTAATCCTCTTTAAAATGTCAGGTTAATTTTAAACAAAGTTCTACGTCTTAATTTCTAACTTTACCAACATCTATTACTATCTATAGATTCATTAGTTACAGCTCACAATCAAAAACATAATTTTCACTATAACTGGTCATACATATAATTGATCAAACAATAAAAACAAGAACATGAAGGTACCCTAAAGTTTCATAGTTAAGAACAAAGCAGTAATTCTCTCATGCTAACAATTTCTCAAAACTTCTAATCAAATTCCTACCTCTGTTCCCAGGCTCTCACTGCCCTTGACTGTCTCCTAAGCTGCGTTCTAAAGGCCTTAATGTCCTTGACTAAAACCACATGGAATGTTTCTTACAGTTTTAAGCTAGAATTGCTAAAACTTTAGCTAGTGTGGTGATTTCTAATGTTAAAACTTATTGTTAATGTAAAAAACAATTTTTATAACTACGTAAGATTGAATATGGTGTGAAAGTTAATGTTAATGTGAAAGGCAACTATTATAACGTGAGGTTTGTTTAAAGTATCTAATGTTTATGCAAGGTTTTCTAAAACTTCTTATAAGGAAATCAGAAATAAACTATTTTTCCAAGGGAAAGCTAGACACCGTGGGGCCCCTGCATGAAGCACCCCTTGTGGCTTTGCCAGCCAAGGGGACATTCATTGTTGCTTTGCTAAGCAATGAACTTCTCATGCATAAGGCTTCTCGCTATTCTGTTCCTTTGCAGGATGGCGTCTACCACTTGACTGTTGAGTAAAAGTTTAGAAGTGTGAACATCATCTGCCTTTTCATTTTAACCATATGTGGGAGGGATGCCAGTGGTCAGAGTTCAGAAAATTGTGTGTGTGCCTTTCAAGGGTTGTAGGGGTGAGAATGTGGAGTGGTGTGTCTGGTGTGTAATTAAGGACTAGCGTGTAAGTCTAGAACATGTGCTCAGTGTAACAACTATATCCCATACACTAAAATGGTCTTACTAGAAGTTGTTCATCCTGATCTCTTGTTTGTATCAGGAAGCACAAAAGCATGTTATTCTGGTTTTTAAGAGGTTGAGCTCAAAATGTGTTTGTGTATGTGTCTATGTGTGTTTATTCAGTGGGACAGTCAGTAGTAATTGGTGTACAGTACCTTTGTTTCTCCATGTTTTGAAAGTGTGATAATATCTAGATTCTCATGTTTCCTGTCTCTCACCTGAGTTTTATTGATCTTTTCCAAACCCTTACCAGTCTCTCTGAAAAGTCAGAGTGCATTATAGGACAACTGTAGAGTTATTGGAAAGTAGGTGCTAGACCTGCAAAGATTCACAATTCCCCAAATAGCATTCTCTTTTCATTTGGTCGTCCTGTCAGCTCCTTATCACCTGAATTCATTAAAAGAAATGGAAAGCCCCAAGCTCCAAGCTCAGGGCCTTGTGTAACTACTTTTTGTATACATTCCATTGGGTTTCCGATAGCTGGTGTGTCGACAAAGAAAAACTGCTAGTCTTTCAGTGTTTCCTAGTTGTCAATATCTCATCCTGTTTTCACCTGTGCTTCTTTTTTGTTAAATGCAAAGAGATGCACAATTGTTGTTTTTTCCATACAGGAGAGAAATGATCTGAATGTGAAAGAACAACATTTAATACTGAGCATTTCTCTAACATATGCTAGGTGTTCTGATTGTTCTAAGCCGTAAAGATAGAATTGAAATTGGAATTGAATACAAATTGTGAAGAGATAAGTTCATTATTTTGTAAAGTATGAGGTGGTTGTTGTTAGGTGCCTTCCTGTGGGCTTCTTTTCATAACAACCCTATGCACAATGGAATGAAACTGATATTATGTGCAGCCTTCCAAAAGTTCTTTGGAATATAAAATTGAAAGATAATGGAAGTTCTCCATGAACTTTTTGAAGCCTCATGATGATAAGTCTATGAGCTAAGATTAAACCAGTCAGGGTATAAATGTAGACAGTGAAACGACAAGGCTGATGTCTGAACCCTGGAGTGTGCCTTAAGTAGAACAGAATCCCATGAAATCTCCATTCTTTGGGGCTGTCATTCTCAGCCTTTCACACCTATTAGAATACGAGGTACCTTGCTGAAACAGAGTATGTGGGCTGTTTTAGGACTCAGTGACTGTTGATGATGTGGCTGTGGACTTTACCCGGGAAGAGTGGGAATTGCTGGATGTTTCTCAGAAGCAACTCTACAGAGATGTAATGATGGAAACCTTCAGAAACATGACCATAATAGGTATGGATAGTTTTATTTCTTTAAAATATATTGATCAAATACTGCTTGTTCTTGTTACGCTAGTAGTATGTTGGCCAGGGATTGGTAATGCATTATTGAATGAAACAGTTTTGGTCATTTGGTCTCTGGACCTTGCATATCCTGACTTCCCTGGACATGGCAAACCTCCCATGTCTTAAACTCCACCATTACTCTTTTAGGTTGTCATACTGTGGTGGCTTGCATGTTGTTCTTTTGGAAGCTAACCCATCGGTGTTTGAACTACCAACAAGTTACTCCAAATGGCAGGTTTCAGCAGAGCTTCCAAACTGACACAGACTAGAAATAAAGAGATGGCCCACTTTTCAAAACTGCCCTATGAGAGTAGCATCACAGTGCCAGAAGATGAAGCCCCAGACTTGAAGCCATTTCAAATATAATCTGGAGAAGATCTGTTTCTTCAAAGTAGACTTGACCTAGTAAAGTGGATGTTGCAAAGCTTTCAGTACCTCCATTTTCTGATGATGCTTGAGTCAAAATGAGAAGAAACAGTTGCAAACATCCATTCATTAAATAGTAGGAAAACTGGAAGGAAAAAAAATGAAATCAATATCTTATTCATCTTATGGTGCTATCACAAAAATACCATAAGTGGGTGGCTTTAAGAAACAGAAATTTATTCTCTTGATTTAGAAGACTCAGAGTCCAAATTCAGAGAGGTGGTTCTCGTTGCCTGCTAGGGGTAAAGGTTCTTGTCTCCATTGAGCATCTGTAAGGCCAGCATTCGGCAGTGTTCCATATCTGTTGGCATCAGTATTCCCTAGGTCTAGGAGTTTTCAATTCAGAGAGCTGGTTCTCATTGCCTGCTAGGGGTAAAGGTCCTTGTCTCCATTCAGCATCTGTAAGGCCAGCATTCGACAGTGCTCCGTATTGGCATCAGTATTCCCCTAGGTCTAGGAGTTTTCAAGTGCAGGTACCCTAGGTGCTAAGGATGCACTCACTTCTGGTTTTTATCTTTCTGGTAGTAGGTCCCACTGAGCTCTGAGCTCTTGTCTATTCTTTTATATCACAAAAGAGATGGACTCAAGACATAACCTTACCATGTAGATTGCATCTGAGCTCATTACCATCATAGAAGTGAGGGTTTAGAACACACTGAAAAACTATCTCAGTACAGAACTGATCCCATCAGATCACATCATGGGATGATTGAATCTTATTAGATCTCTTCATAGAAGTAATAACTACAGCTTAACTGCTTTGTGGGACTGTGGGATCACAGTCCATTGGCAGGTCATACCCACCAGTCACTCCTTGAAAACCCTATACAGGATCACTGTGAATCGGAACCAGAGTATTACACTGAGTTTATTCCACCAGAATTTAGAGACCAACTCATGGGTATGAGAAGCCTTCAGAAAGTTTATGGGAAAATTGAATTGAAACATATTTTCCATGGACTTATTGAAGTTCTGTAGATTGGACACATTGAACAATAATGACTGAAAATCACATGAATTTTGGGATACATTTATTACGTCATACATGAAGAAACCAAAAGTTCATTAAAACTAGGACAGAAAGAAAAGACTAAACTGGGTATCACAACAGACTGATATTTTTGCTTTTGACTATGGAGCAACTAAAGTGAAAGAAAGAAATTATGTAGTAAAAGATCTGAACACAAGATTTCAAAGGATGTGGCTGAAAAATATGAAGTGAATCATTATGATGTAATGTGCAGAGAGCTGATGTTAAGAAAAAAGTTGAGGGGGAAGCATGATAACTATTGGTTGGTTGGTTGGTTATGTTCCATGGAGTTGGTCCCCACTCATAGCGACCCTGTACATGGATTCCGAAGCTGTGGTGGTGGTGGTGGTTATGTGCTGTGGAGTTGGTTCCAACTCATAGTGACCCTGTACAAGGTTTCCGAGGCTGTAAATCTTTACAGGAGCAGAAAGCCTAATCTTTCTTCTGTGGGACAGCTGATAGTTTTGAACTGCTGACCTTGCGGTTTACAGCCTGATTTATAACCACTATGCCACCAGATTATTACTCAATGTTAAACTACTTTAAAGAAAACAATATTGAAGGATTCTATGAGTAACATACTGAGAACACAAGAAAAATCTACAGGAGATAGAAGGAATATGTGTATAGTCACTGCCCGAAAAGTCACTGGTCAACATTCAACCTTTTCAGGAGGGTGTAGCATATGATCAAGAACTGATGATAGATAGGTCTTAATGGCAATCTAGGCAGAAAGACTATGCAGACCTTATTCAGCAAAGAGTGGAAAAAAAGACGAAACCAATTAGTAGGATGGTCACCGAACTCTGAGATTCAGAATAAAGGATAAATAAGTGGATCAAGTGCTTGCTGGGAGAAAGTCTGAACAGAAGCTAGAAGAGGGGTGAAATCTAATGTAAGGCACCCAACATGACTCCCTTACAGCTATTTTGTTACTATTAGGAACATGGACTATATGAAGTATGATTCTTGGAAAATTGGAAGTTGTCAGAAGTGAAGTGGAATACATAAACATCAATATCCTAGGCATTTAGAAAACTGAAATGGACTGGTATTGGTGATTTTGATTATGACAACCACGTGGTTTACTATGCCAAAATTGTCAGATTGAAGAGGAATAGCATCACTTTCATCAACAAGAAGAACTTTCATTATCTATCTTGAAGTACAATGTTGTCTGTGATAGGATGATAGCCCTATGCCTAAAGGAAGACCAGTGAATACACCTGTTATTCAAATGTTTGCACCAACCACTCAAGCCAGTGATGATAAAATTAAAGAATTCTATCAACTTCTTCAGTCTGAAATTCATCAAGCATGCAAACAAGATGTATTGCTAATTGCTGATCATTGGAATATAAAGCTTGGAAACAAAGAGGAAAGATCAGTTGTTGGAAAAATATGGCCTTGGTAATAGAAACGATGCTGAAGATAGCACGATAGAACTTTTGAAGAAGATTGAATTGTTTGTTGCCAGTAACTTTTTAAAAAAACATAAAAGGTGACTTATACGTGTACCTCACCAGATATAAAACACAGAAATAAAGTTGACTACATCTGTGGGGATGGTGGTCCAACTATATGTTGTTGTTGTTGTTAGGTGCCATCTAGTCAGAGCCAACACATAGCGACTCCGTGCACAACAGAATGAAGAATTCCAGGTCCTAAACCTACCTCGAAGTTCTCTAGCAGCAAGAACTTCGAACAGGGAGAACTTCGAGCAGCGAGAACTTCGAGCAGTGAGACGTGTAGTGAGGAGCTCAGACAACAACAACACGGAATACTGGGCCACAAGCCTGTTTAACTGCAAGTTGCGGAAGGCCTCGTCTCTCTTACATGGAGGGCCTGGTGGATTTGAGCTGCTGACCACGGGGTTTGCGGCCAGATTTTTAACCACTACATTACCAGGCCTTCCACCTTCAAGATGGTGGATCGGGGAGACGTGTGAGGAGCTCGGTCAACAAAAACACAGAATACCAGGCCAAGAGGACTCATGAGATGGTGTTGGAACTCTGTAACAAATATAAAGGTATGTTTGGAGGTTCGGAGGGTTTATAGCTGGGGAATTTGCAGGAGAATCCAGAAAGCCATTATTTTCTGGATAAAAAGACTCAGCTCTTCCAGGAGCCACCGTCTTGGGAGAGCTTATCTTGATTGTACCAGGATTGATAGGATTAGGGGGAAACATCTTGATTGTATCTTGATTATATCAGGAGTGTATCAAGATTGACATTGAAATTTAAAGAGACAGTATAGACATAAAACCAACAGGCCACCATTCGTCTGTCTGTCTTGCTGTGGTGGCTTGAGTTGCTGTGATTCTGAGGGCTATGCCACCAGTGTTTTAAATAACCAGCAGGGTCACCCATGGTGTACAGGTTTCAGATGAGCTTCAAAACAAAGAGTAGGAAGAGTGACACACTACTTCCGAATCGCTAGTCACTGAAAACTCTATGAATAGCAGAGAAACATTGTCAGATACAGGACTGGAAAGTGGAAAGGCAATCAGAATGCGACTGGGGAAAAAAATGCCTCCTCAAAGTAGAGTTTGACCATAATGACATGAATGAATAGTTAAGCTCGGGGTGAAAAGCGCACAGAACCTGCATTTGCTGATGGGCAACAACTTAAAATGAAGAGAAACAGCTGTAAACATCCATTAAAAATTGGAACATGGAATGTACGAAGTATGAATCTGGGAAAATTGGAAGTTGTCAAAAATGAAATGGAAC
>NW_006409197.1:129394-136198 GCF_000296735.1 Chrysochloris asiatica | reverse complement strand
TAGGTCTACTTCCAGCTCATTTGCCTCAGTCACTTTATCTTGTTTCTGGACATGTACTTGTATGGTCATATGTTTCTTTGGGGGGGCCATATTCAGGAGTTGTCTGTGGCCTTAATTTTTAGCTGGGTGTATATTTTGGTATTTTTTATGCTTTCTGATTACCTCCGGGTAGATATGATCAGGAGATGGGCTTCCCTTTTCACTCTTCTTCCTGAGAAATTTCAATATGCCACTGTTGGACATTGTGTCATAACTCAGGATTGAATTTCAGCCTATATTTCCTTTTTGGTTTACCTGTCTCGCTCCATATTTCCTGTTTAGGCCTTTTTCCTAGTGATAAACCTTTCCGGGCCAGCTATGGCCATTTGCATTGTCATTTGGTTTTAAGTGGAAACTGTCACTTTAAATTTTGCGGAGATCTGTGAGCATGCACAGTAGAACCTCCTGGGTGTGAGGTGTCCACTCGCTGAGGCATCCACTGTAATCACCAGAATGGAGGTGTGCAGACAGTGAGATACCAGTGAACAGATTAAAAAAAAAAAAAAAAGTCCACACCTTTATCTCCATGGTTCTGTCAGGCATCCATGGCTAGTATGATCCTTTCCCCGCTTGGTCACGCCCAAAATGGCAACTCTGGGAGCAGCTGAGCATCTTGGATTAGAAAGCAATGGATCTCTTGCTTCTGCTGCAAATTCCCCCAGCTGTAAGCCTTCCAACTTTCTAAATATTCCTTTATATGTGGTTCAGAGTTCTGGGAGCATCCCCTGAGCCTGCTTGGTTCTGTATTCTGTGTTGTTACCATTGGAGCTCCTCACTGTACTTCTACCCAGTCCGTCATCTTGTTCAATTTTTTTTCCATCTTTTGCATTATAATTGTTTTGATCATAGACTGATCTCCCAGATTCTCTGATTTCATTCTTTTAGTTTTGGTCTGCTTTGGACTCTTCCATTTCTCTACTGAGTTGCAGGTTGTGTTGTCACATATGTCAATCTCTGGTTGTTGTCTCTTCTTGTTGGTTCTCAATCCAAAGAACTCTCTTTAGTATCTTGTGAAGTACTGGCTTGCATTTTACAGAAACCCTTAGTTTCTGCGTATCCAGTAATATTTTGATTATACTGTCATATTTTATTGTCAACTTTGCTATGTAAATATCTCTTTTCACTTTTTTTTTTCCTGTAAGAGTTTTGTATATGTCTCTCCTTTATGGTGTCTGCTATCTAATCAGAGCTAAATCTTATTGGCTTAATCTTAATCTTAATCTTTGTAGGTAACTCTTCTCTTTTCCCAATCTGTTTTCAGAACTTTTTCCTTGTGTTTGATTTTGGAGATTTTGTTTCTGATATGTCTTAGTGATTTTATTTTGGGGTCTGTCCCCCCTGAGGTTCATTGAGCTTCTTGAATGCTTATCTTCTCGTCCTTCTTGATGTTAGGAAAATTTTCTTACAGCAGCTCTATGACTATCTCTTCTTTGGTTTACTTTGATTCTTCCTGTTCTGGCATTCCAAACACCCATAAGTTGTTTCTCTTCATGTTGTTACACACAAATCTTAAGGTTCCTTCAGATTTTTTTCATTTTTTCTCCTTTCTCTTCTTAGTTATCTGTATTAAGAGATTTGTCATTATGCTCATTGTTTCTGACTTCCATCACTTCAATTCTACTTGTTTGCCCTCTCAGTGTATTGTCCATTTCTGATATTTTAGTGTTGATCATCTCACCTCTTTGTGCAGGTTTTATATTGTTTCTAATGCTATATCCATCTTATTTGATTGTCCCTATAGTGCTTGTCTGACTTAAATTCCTCAACCTTTCTGTGAAAAATTTGATGCACCCCAGTATCATTCTCCTGAATTCCTTATCGGGAATTTCCAAAGCCTGCACTGCTTGTAATGCAAATTCTTTGTCTATCTCTTGCTCATTTGTTTGAGCAACTCTGTCTTGTATCTTCACATGAGCAAAAATTTTCTGTTCCCTTTTAGGCATTGTAGTATTGTGTTTTAATTGGATGAATGTATGTTGTTGTATTCTAAGCTCTCTCCGATTGCCTCCTGGTAGATGTGGTCAGGAGATGGGCTTCTCTTTTCACTTTTCTTGCTGTTCAGTTCAATGTGTTTTCAGCAGGTATTGGTTTTTATGGTGCTCTGATGTGCGGCAGGTGGTATTATTTCTTGCCCAGATAGTGGGATGTTTTAGGATATGATTATAGCTTGGTTGTATGACCACAATTGGTGTCTCTTGTTTGTAAGGCAAGAAGATAAAGAATGCTCTCCATGATAACAGAGGAGGTATTGGAAAAAAACAAAACCAAAAACACAGTCTAGACACCAAGTCCAAAATTGCTCCAAACAAACAAAAAGCATAGCAAAATACGAGTAAGACTTTAGCGTTCCTCTATGGCTTCTTGCCTTCAAAGGTGCCTGGGAAATTTCGAGATGTTCCCCTTGCGCTTTACTATATAAATAAAGGTTTTGTTGTTGGCCTTTTTTCTTCCTTCTCACCTCAAGTCCATTGAGGTGTTTCTCTTTGTGAGAACCAGCCCATGGCTGTCCCGACTCGCTTTGGAAGACACTCCTTTTGCAAGCTCTTCCTGTTGACTCCTCCCCCTTCTTTGATTCTGCACCCAATGATCCTTGCTGTGTGGATCATTGCTCTGTAGATCTTTGCGCACATGCATAGTAACCTTCCCTGGGGGTGTCCACTTCCTCATTGTCCCCATAGAGGAGGTGGGCCCACAGAGGAAAACAAAAGAACAAAAAATAAATGCTTACACCTTTATTTTGTGATCCTTCAGACCCCTGCAATGGGACTGCTCTCTTGGCTTTGCAGACAGTCTTTCTTGTTCAGAATGGCTGCACCAGGACTCACTGACCACCGCAAATCAGAAGCCACCTCCTTTGTTGCATCTGATCCAAATTTTGCTCCTGGTAATCCTTCAATCACTTCACTCACTGAAGTTCAGAGTTCTGGGACTGTCTTTCAAACCGGTTTTTTTCCACGTATTCCGTGTTATTACTGGAGCAAGTCTGCACAGCATTTTTACTTAGTTCACCATTAGGCTTCACCTCCCAGAATGGGATTTTTATAAATGAGTTAGAATAGGGCTCTTTGGTTAAGGAAAAAATTCTTCACTGATACTTGACATTGCTGACATTCATTAATAAAAAACCACTTGTGTTGTTGGAGGAAAATTGTTCCCCCTTTACTTCTTTTCATGTTACAAGTGCCTTGTATCCACTACATTTTTATTTTATGCATCTAATTACACCATGGAGTCCTGGTGTGGTACCGTTGGTTAATGCATTGGACTTCAAGATTGGTTTGAACTGCAAGTTTGGTGGTTCAAACTCACCAGCTGTTCCTCAGAAGCCATATACGGGGTCAATGTGAGGCAGAACGGACTCAAGTGCAGTTAACAACAATAAAAATTACACCCTAATTTTCTACTTTGACTCCCAATATTCACAGAAGTCTTTCAGAGTAAATTGCTGTTTGACCCTTTTCAAAGTATTGAAGCTATTAAATGTGACAGTATTTTCTGTACTCAGTGATGACTTTTCTCTCTGGCTAACGCTTGTCCTTTTTGTTTTGTACTGTGAACCTGAATTTGAATTATTTGACCAGCATCTGAAAACGTTACTGATCCAGAAATCCTAAATGATGAAGATACAGTTGTAAAATTCATGGAAAATTTCTGCTGGCCCTCCATGTTACAAAAATTCTGTAATGCATATGGCTCTGAAACTCTGAAGAACTTCCCAAGCACACCTGTCAGGTGAGTGTCATTCACTGGAGAGAGTCTGAAGAAGGTCATTTGGTATCAGGGCATTCCAGTGTTTCAAGTGCTGGAGGTCATCTGGCACAAATGATCCAGTACCTGACTGATTACCAAACAGTTGTCAATTCAAATTCATCCAGTGACAGTTTGAGAGAAATACGTGGTGATCTGTATCTGTAATACGGCCAAGAATACCTGCTGGGACAGTTCTGGTCTGTCACATGTGGTCACTATCTTGACAGCACCTGAAAAAAACATATCTGTTCATGTAAACACCATCTGCAAACCATCTAATCCCCATTAACACATCTACACACAGCTCCACTTCTGTTGTGTCCATTTGGACTCAGAGTGTTTCATTAATACAGAGTAAAAGTAATCCTTAGCGTTTCCAGGGCTGTCTATCTTTACAGAAGCTGTCTGCCTTGTGGTTTTCCTATGGAGCTGGACCCCTCAATGCACTTAACTACACATAACACAAACCTACAATAAGAGGGATCCATATACGTGCACATCCACATACCTGTACACACATATATGTATACACATACCTACACACACAAAGACGGTTTCAAAACCTTGTGGAAAAACTTGATTATCTTTTAGTTCCATTTTCCACAAACTGTCTGAAGTCCCTTCATATATATAAAATCCCTAATGGAGAAGTGGGTTAAGCATTGAGCTGCAAACTGAAAGGTCAGTGGTTCAAATTCACCAGCTCCATAGGAAAAACACAAGGCAGTCAGCTTCTGTAAAGATATACAGCCCTGGCAACCCTAAGGATCAGCTTTACTCTGTATTAATGAAACACTCTGAATCCACATGGACACAACAGAAGTGGGTGTGTGTGTAGATGTGTTATTGGTGAGTAGATGGTGTGCAAGTGGTGTATACTTGAACAGATACGTTGTTTTCTCTGGTAGTGTAGTGGTTATGAATCGGGCTGCTAACCTCAAGGTCAGCAGTTTGAAACTCCCAGCAGTTTTGCAGTAGAAAGATGGCTTTCTGCTCCCGTAAAGATTTTCAGCCTCAGAAACCCTGTGCAGGGTCACTGTGAGTTGGAACCGACTCCACAGTACTTAACAACAACATATATATGTATGTATATAAAAATATATAAAACCCTGTGTAGGGTCACTGTGAGTCGGAACTGCCTCCATGGTCCTTAACAACAACGTATATATATTTTATAAAAATGCCATTCTGGTGTGGCACTGTGGGTTATTATCACTAGACTGCAAACCACCAGCAGCTTCTCCAAAACCCTCCCAGGGTTGCTATGAGTTGGAACCAACTCAGCAGAACTTGTCAACAGCAACATATGAGTGTGTGTGTGTTCGTGTGTATGTTTTTAAGTGCTCTTGAATTGGTTCCGATTAAGAGCAGCACTATATTTAGTTTCTGAGGAGCTGCTGATGGATTTGAACTTGTGGCTCAAACTGACTTTGCAGTCCAGCACATTATCCTGCAGTGCCACACCAGAACTCTCTCTATATATGTGTTGAGTCTTTTCTGATTCTTGGCAGTACTAGTGTGTTTGTTCGAACAGCCAACTTTAGCTTAGTTTTTATTGCTGTTGTTAACCTGCTGTTAAGTTGATTGTGAATTATGATAGACTTTGTATACAGTTTTCAAAAAGCTTCTGTTGTGTTTGAACTGACAACTTTGCGTTTTGTCCAGTCCCTATTCTACCATACCCTACCAGGCCTCCTTAGCTTAGTGTTGTTGTTGTTATGTGCCGTGGAGTCAGTTATGACTCATAGAGACCCTGTACAGAGTTTCTGAGGCTGTAAAATCTTTACAGGAGCAGAAAGCCTCATCTTTGTTCTCCGGAACAGCTGGTAGTTTCAAACTGTTG
Organism: Chrysochloris asiatica; assembly: GCF_000296735.1. Lineage (NCBI taxonomy): Eukaryota > Metazoa > Chordata > Mammalia > Afrosoricida > Chrysochloridae > Chrysochloris > Chrysochloris asiatica. Next base: position 130,566 of record NW_006409197.1, on the reverse strand, counting down.
ACCCTGAGGTTCGCAGCCTGATTCGCAGTCACTATGCTACCAGAGTTCTGTCTTAGCTTAGCAGTGGAGCACAAAACTTTGTGTCACCCAGGTATCTTCTTTCCCACTGCTGCAAGGTCTAATCGGGCTCATTGTCACTGTGTACAGGGTTTCCAAAGGTGTCAATCTTTACAGGAGCAGAAAGCCACATCTTTCTTCCTTGGAGCAGTTAGTAGGTTGATCTACCAACCTTTCGTTGAGAGTCAAGTGCTTGTCCTACAGTGCTACCAGGGTTCCTTAGGCATCTTAGGCTATAAAGCCAAATCTAATTTTGTGTGTTAACAGAACTTTCAAAAAAATTTTCAAAGTTTAAAAAAAAAATAAGTTATTTGTAAAATGTGAGTCATATATTTAGTATTTGAAACATGTTTTACTTATAACCAATTTTACATAAGTCACATATTTTTGTAACATCACTTCCAGGTAATTAAATATGATATGTGAACCCATTTGGGGTGGAAAAAAATCTCACGTCTCTTTCTGTGGTAATGGAGAAATTGTGACGAATTTATTTTTACTGCCTATTTTTCACAGAAAACATAAGGCAAAGACTGTGTCTGAAAGAAATGAAGAGAATAAATTTGAAGAAAATTTCAGCCAAATTCCTAGTATTTCTGTGTTCAAAAGACCTATGTACACATGTCTCATTGAAGGCTATAAGTGTGAAAAATCCTTCCAGAATCTTTCCTCACGAGATCATCACAACGGATATCATAGTGGATGCAAAGCCAACCAGTGTAAGGAATGTGGAGAAGGCAACAGAAACTCTCCTGTCAGAATTCCTACCAAAAAGAAATTCTATGAATGTAATGACTGTGGCAAAGCTTTTAGTCTATCCTCATACCTCACAAAGCATATGAGAACTCACAGTGGAGAGAGGCCTTATGAATGTGATGAATGTGGTAAAGCCTTTAGTCAGTCCTCAGACCTCTTAAAGCATATGAGAACTCACAGTGGAGAGAGGCCTTATGAATGTAATGACTGTGGTAAAGCCTTTAGTCAGTCCTCAGACCTCACAAAGCATATGAGAACTCACATTGGAGAGAGGCCTTATGAATGTAATGAGTGTGGTAAATCCTTTAGTCAGTCCTCAGACCTCACAAAGCATATGAGAACTCACAGTGGAGAGAGGC
>NW_006409197.1:127088-129294 GCF_000296735.1 Chrysochloris asiatica | reverse complement strand
ACAAAGCATATGAGAACTCACAGTGGAGAGAGGCCTTATGAATGTGATGAATGTGGTAAAGCCTTTAATTGGTCCTCATACCTCACAATGCATATGAGAACTCACAGTGGAGAGAGGCCTTATGAATGTAACGACTGTGGTAAAGCCTTTAGTTGGTTTTCAAGATTCAAATATCATAAGAGAACTCACAGTGGAGACCGACCTTATGAGTGTAACGAATGTGGTAAAGCTTTCATTCTCTCCTCAGAGCTCACAGTTCATAAGAGAACTCACAGTGGAGAGAGGCCTCATGAATGTAATGAATGTAATAAAGCCTTTATTCTGCCCTCGAGTCTTAAATATCACAAGAGATCTCACAGTGGAGAAAGGCCTTATAAATGTAATGAATGTGGTAAAGCCTTTAGTCACTCATCAAGCCTCATAAATCATAAGCGGTCTCACAGTGGAGAAAGGCCTTATGAATGTAATGAATGTGGTAAAGCCTTTAGTAGGTCCTCATCCCTCACAATTCATAAACTCACTCACAGTGGAGAGAGACCTTATGAATGTAACAAATGTGGCAGAGCCTTTAGTCGTCCAGCAAGTCTCTCAATGCACAAGAGAACCCACAGTGAAGACAGACCTTATGAATGTAATGAGTGTGGCAGAGCTTTCATTATGTCCTCACACCTCACAGCTCATAAGGGAATTCACAGTGGAGAGAGGCCTTATGAATGTGATGAATGTGGCAGAGCCTTTAGTCGGTCCTCACATCTCACAAATCATCTGAAAACTCACAGTAGAGAAAAACTTCCTAAATGAAAGTGGCCAAGCCTTTAGTCAGACATTAAGCTTTATAAAGCATAATAGATCTCACATTGCAGATAAGTCTTGTGAATGTAAGAAATGTGACTATGTCTTTCCTTACTCCTCAAGCCTCACTGAACAAATGAGAACTATAGAAGAGAAAGGCCTTAAGAATCATGGAGAAGCCATAGTCTGCCTTCACTACTACGCTGTTTTCTTTATTTCCACTGAGACATTTTAAATAACATGAAGTTTTATGTAGTATCTTTTATTTGTATAGAAATACATTGCATTAGGATATTTTCCTTTTAACTACTGTTAGCTATGAATGTTGTTAATAAAGCTTATATATAACCATTTCTGTACCACTTTTGTCTCAACATAAATTTTTAATTTTTCTTGGATACATATCTTAAGTTATATTGTTGTCAAATTGTAGTTGTGTGCATAGCTATAAGAAACTGTCAGCCTGGATGGGGGTTGTGGAGTGGGAGAGAGACAGCCTAAAAAGGAAACAGGCCAAAAATTAAATCCTTGAGTTATGTCATAAGAACCAAAAGTGACATCTAAAAATTTGTTAGGTGGCCTTGAAGGGAAGAAGCCAAGAGAGAGATTTTGTATACTTAAATTTTACTACAGATTTTTTTTCTCTCTCTCTCTTTTCTGCGGTTATAAACTATAGTATCTCATCGGAATTTTTGCTGTTGCTATTTTGTTTTCTGGTCCCCTTTTTACTTTTAGGGGGCTCTTTCATTCACTACATTACTCAAGAAGAGACAGCAATTGTGGTCATATAGGCAAGCTACAATCATACCTTATAAAATCCAACCATCCAGGCAAGAGTCAATACCAGCTGCTAGCTCTTTTAGTGTAGTGGTTATGAATCTGGCTGCGAACCACAAGGTCAGCAGTTCAAAACTACAAGCTGTTGCGTGGGACAAAGATGAGGCTTTCTGCTCCCATAAAGATTCACAGCCTTCGGAAACCTTGTACAGGGTTGCTATGAGTTGGAACCGACTCCATGACATATAACACCACCACCATCAACAGCATACACCAGCGAGGCATCTAACACCTGCTACACTTCCTCTGACTTCAGTAATAAGAGTGAACAGAGAAGTCCATCTCCTGATCACACCTACTTGGAGGCAATCAGAAAGCATAATAAAACATCAACATACAATCATCTAATTACTAAAATCACAGCAAACCATTGAAGATGTATAAGAAACACCTTACCATATTGGTACATGTCCAGACACAAGATAGAGTGACTGAGACAAATGAACAGAAGGTAGACCTAAACATCCCATTGGAAGGAGGGCAGGCTTGGGAATTGCCTGAGAAGGAACTCAGGAAATGATACTGAGATGCATCCAAACACTTCACAGAGGGTTTGAAGAAAATAAAGAAGAAGTCA
>NW_006409197.1:123227-126688 GCF_000296735.1 Chrysochloris asiatica | reverse complement strand
GGTCCACAGAGGAGACAGTTGAAGAGCTGCTAGGAGAAAATTTCTTTAACTTCCTGGAAAATGAAAAGATAAGGAATCAAGAAGCTCAATGAACCCCAAGAAAGATAGACCCCAAAAGAAAATCAAGCTCTCCAAAATCAAAGACCAAGAATCCTCAAAGCAGCTAGGGAAAAGAGAAAGTGTTAAATACAAAGGCAAGCAAACCACATTCAGCTCTGATTTCTCTGCAGAATCCAGAATGCAGTCAAGAAGGTAATGGAGAGACATAAATACAAACTGCAAGGTCAGTGGTTCAAACTCACTGCTCAGAAACCCTATACAGGGTGGCTTTGGGTCAGAACCGACTCGACGGCGCTTACGAGCTACAATTACATATATATATATGGTGGTTATGTACTGTGCAGTTGGTTCCGACTCATAGCCACCCTGTACAGGGTTTCCGAGGCTGTAAATCTTTACGGGAACAGAAAGCCTCATCTTTCTCCCACGGAACTGCTGGTAGTTTCGAACTGCTAATCTTTTGGTTTGCAGCCCGATATGTAACCACTATGTTACCAGTCTAGGAGCAGTGGTCCCTGGGACCATCAAGGGAGAAAAGCAGAGAGCGGGACACTACCCAGAGAAGCAGTGATGCCTGAGGTGGAGCCAAAGATGATGATGTGGAGCGATGGAGCAGCTGGAGACTTTAGATCCAGAGAGGGAGAGCGACTGTGTGCTGAAGACCTGGGGGGCACGGGGGAAAGATTGCATGCAGGGGATTGTAACCATGGCAATGACATGATATACGATAGAATGAATGTAAAACTAATATTCTCCCATGTAAACTATCACATAATTCACAATAAATCATAAAAAAAAAAAAAAAGGTAGCAGATGATCAAAAAAAAAAAAAAAAAAAAGGGTAACAGATGATCAAGATGATCCCAAGGAAGCAACTCAAGGTACACTGAAGACACTGGCAAAGAACAAGGCACTGAGAACTGATAGAATGCAATTTGATATCTTTCAACAGACTGATGCAGCACTGGAGGCACTTACTCATTTAAGCTGAGAAATCTGGAAGACAACCAATTGGCCAACTGACTGGAAGAGATCCATATTTGTGTCCATTCCAAAGACATGTGCCCAAACAATGTGGAAATCATTGGTCAATATCATTAATATTGCATGCAAGTAAAATTCCGCTAAAGATAATTTAAAAACAGCTGTAACCATGCATTGACAGAGAACTTCCAGAAGTTCAAACAGGATTCAGAAGAGGACATGAAAATAAGGGATATTGACATCAGATAGATCTTGGCTGAAAGTAGAGAATATCCGAAAGATAATTACCTGTGCTTTATTGAATACAAAGGCTTTTGAATGTGTGGATCATGACAAGCCATGAACAGCACTGCAAAGAATGAGTAGTCTGGAACACTTAATTGTGCTCATCAGATATCATCAACACTCATGGAGGCAGCAGTCAACAAACACAGTATGCATGGGGAAAGGAGCTCTGGTAGCATAGTGGTTATGAATCGGGCTGCGAACCGCAAGGTCAGCAATTCGAAACTACCAGTTGTTCTGCGGGAGAAAGATGAGGCTTTTGGCTCCCGCAAAGATTTACAGCCTAGGAAACCCCGTATAGGGTCGCTATGAGTCGGTTCCGACTCCACGGCACATAACCACCAACAACACCATGCATGGGGAAGGTGGACAATGAAAAAGGAAGACCATAGACATATTGATTGATTTGACCTATGGTGGTGGAGAAGAATATTAAAAGTATCATGGACTGCTCTTAGACTGTGGCTCCTGACATGACTCACACTCTCTGTAGCCTATGCCCTCCTCCTCCAGCTCCTCCCTAATGCCACAGGGCCTGAGCCTAAGAAGCCGTTGCAGCCACAGCCGTAGGTACTATGGCTTCTGGAGTGAATGATGAAGCTATCAAAGTTTTTAATGATATGAAAGTAAGGAAATCTTTGACACAAGAGATCAAAAAAAGAAAGAAAGCAGTCCTCTTCTGTTTCAATGATGACAAAAGACCAACAATTGTAAAGGAAGGAAAGCAGATCTTGGCGGGTGACATTGGTAATACTGTAGAGGACTATGTGTGAAATTCCTTCAGAATAACAGGCACAAGATTGCTACACCAGACACAGGTTGAGACACACCTGAGGTGTGTGAGCAGGATGAAATAGGGGAGGGGGAAGAGCTCTGTTCTAGGACTAGGAACTTTATACGAGAATAAGTCATTGAGGCCCTGGGCACCATCTGGGCTAGACTGTGAACCGCATGCTAACTGGGGGAGGGACTCTCCAAGCAGGGAAATAAAACTCTTTGAAAGCTCCCCATGCAGACCTTCGGCCTGCCTACTAGGTTGTGTGCCCAATTTTGCAAAATTGAAGAAAACCTCACACTCACTAAAATGATTACAGATTGGATTTCTTCAGTGTCTGTTGGTAACCTGGGCATCGACAAAATTTCTCATGTATTTGGGGTCGCATCTGGGATTTTCTGCACACTTGGAGCGGCAGCCACGGTGGAAGAGGACAAGTGTGCTGCCATGGTTTCGGGGGCCTGCTCCTAAAGGGTGACCCCCTCCCAGAGAGAGCAAGAATAAAACCCGAGATTGTTAAAAGAAAATTACAGAGAGAGACATGAAGGACTGAGAATAGACTAACCACGCAACCAAGCAATCTCATGCACAAGCCAGAGTGGGAAAACTGGACTGTAAGTACATTTCTGATGACTGGGCATTTTTTGGGGTCGTGTGGGTAACTCAGACGTATGTTAGATGTGAAGTGAGTTGGGAGTCCCAATCCGGTAGGAGACAGACAAAGCAAAATCTCAGGGGTGTGTATAAAGGGGAACTAAGACACCAAGACCAATAAAAAGTGGGGAAAGGAGATGGGGATAGGTGTCTTGTGTTACAACAGTGAATAATGGTTATCAGGACTGACTGTGAGCATTAGAAATGTAAAGGTGGAGGTTTCTGTAGCAAAAGGAGGGGAGTGATTGACTTTGCAGTCCAGAAGCCGAGGTCTCTGAGGCCACCCTACTACTCTTCTGGTCTTCAGTCTTTAATGTTTCTGCACCAACTCTGTTCTGCAGATGATCTCTAAATTTAGGTGGATTAGATTCAAGGTCATATATTGGCTCTCCATGGACTTGTTTTCATTTTCTTCAGGTCAGTCTGAATTTGCATATGAGCAACTGATGGTCTCTTCCACATCAGCCGCCCCCAGACAGACTGGATACTGCTCAGTGGAGATTCTAACTTTCTCACAGGTCTGGAAGTCCCCTCCTGCATTTCTACAAGGCCAGTCCAGCAAACCCTCTCCTAAATCTGAGGGCAGAGGCTCAGTATGGAGGGGAGAGACCCTGCCTGGCAGGTGGGCAGCAGACAAGCAGCACCACTCGATTCTCAGGGAACAGATCTCCAGTCTCCATGATCTAGAATGCAGGAGGGGCCT
>NW_006409197.1:115015-122622 GCF_000296735.1 Chrysochloris asiatica | reverse complement strand
GAATGCACTCAAGGGAACCTCACAAGAACAACTGCGGGGCGGCCAGGCCTCCGCTGGCCAGTGCAGGGGGCCTGAGGAGAGGGGACCAGGTGGGAAGGACTCGCCGAAGGGCCCCAAGTAGGAAAAGGGGGGACGCGGGTCACAGGCCCAAAGGGGACAGGACTAGCGATGATCACCGGAAACGGATGTGGATCCAGGACCGCCACGGAGGGACACAGCGACGCAGGGAAGACGCGGTGGACGGAGAGTGGGCATTTTAACGTTGGCAGGGACCCCCGGGCCCGGGAGAGGAAGAGCAGCCCTGCAGCGGGCGTGACCCGCGGGTTCAAGACTCAAACTCACTCACCCTCACGGGAAACCTCTGATGCTCCTCCTCGGTGTCGACAGGAAATGGCGTCACTTGGCGGTGTGGGAGAGGCGGGGCGTAGACCGGAAGGGCGTTGCCTGTCCAGCAGGCTGTGCACGAGGGCAGGGGTGGGGCCTCGTGTTGTGAGAGGCGGGCCTTAAGTCTCCCTCAGTCCCAACTCAGCTTTCCTCCTAGAGTTCTTCCTTTTGATCCAACTGTAAGTCTTTGGTATGTAGAGATTAGAGCTGCTTCCTACCTAGTTAAAGTGCAAGCTTGAAACAATTTCAGACCCTCTGCGCTACAGAACCAAACACGGCCCGATCCTGGGCCAACCTCACTACTGTTGCCACGCTTGAGCCCATTGAGCTGCCACTTGGCCAGTCCATCTCGCTGGGGGTCTTTCTCTTTTTCTCTGACCCTCTACCTTACCAAACATGATAACCTTCTCCAGAGACTGTTCCCTCTTGACAATATGTCCGAAGTATGAGAGACGAAGGTTGGCCATCCTGGCCTCCAAGGAGCAGTCTGGCTGTACTTCTGCCAACACAGATCTGTTGGTTATATGGGCAGCCCATGGCACTTTCAGTATTTTCTAACACCATAATTTAAAAGCATCAGTTCTTCTACAGTCTTCCTTATTCACTGTCCAGCTTTCGCATGCATATGAGGTTACTGAAAATACCTGACTTGGGTCAGGCGCACTTAAGTCTTCATGCTGACATCTTTCCTCCTTAACACTTTAAAAAGGTCTTGTGCGGCAGATTTGCCTAATGTAATATAAGAGTTGTGTAGGCCACATCTATTGACAGCTGAGATGTTTTCATCCTTGGAAATCGAAAACGGCTTAAATAGGATTTATTTTTCAAGCACGTGGAGACTGCGGAGTTACACATTGAGGTTGATAGTTCAAACCACCAGCCCCTCAGGGGGAGAAAGGTGACGCTGTCTGCTCCAGTAAATATTAACATTCTCAGAAATCTTGTCTAGGGTTCCTGAGTCAGTATGGGCTCGCTGGCAGTGGGTTGGTGAAGATGAGCCACTCACTTCTTAGTTCCCTATTCTCTTGTAAATCACTGTTTCAATGTCATCTCTATAACCCTAATAGGAAGCCAAGGTAACAAATCAGATAAGTCTTTGGGAATCATTTGTAAATATTGTAGCAGGAAAATTACCAGGAGTCCCCTGTAAGAGTAGGCCTTTTTTCATTGTATTTATCATGTTCTGGGTTAGGGGAATATTATGTACACGAACATTCAGGTCATCATAAAGCTAATCCTGCCTGGTTCTCACACAAATTACATCAGTCATTTTATTTGGGATGTTCTATTTAACATTTGGAGAGTTGGTGTGACACTGTAGTTAGGATAAGCACTGGACAACCAACCAGAAGGTTAGCAGTTCAAAACCAACAAGTGTTCCTCAGAAACCTGACAGAGGGTCACTATGAGTTGGAACCAACTCACAGGCACTTCATATTGTTGTTGTTGTTAGATGCCATCGAGTCAGTACCGACTCACAGCGATCTTATGCATAACAGAACGAAACACTGCCCGATAATGGGCCAACCTCACTACTGTAGCCACACTTCAGTTCATAGATGCTGCCACTTGGCCAATCCATCTCATTGGAGGTCTTCTTTTTTTTCTCCACCCTACCAAACATGATGTCCTTCTCCAGTGACTGTTCCCTCCTGACAATATGTCCAAAATATGAGAGACAAAGGTTGGCCATCCTGGTCTGCAAGAAGCACTCTGACTGAAATTCTTCCAACACAGATCTGTTGGTTCTTTTGGCAGCAGGGCGCCTTCAATACTCTCCTCCAACACCATAACTCAAAAGCATCAATTCTTTTATGGTTATCCTTATTCTCTGTCCAGTTTTTGCATGAATATGAGGTTACTGAAGAGCCCCCTAGTTCCCTGAAATAAAGCTAAATGTCCTATAATAGAAGAGCTTATAATAATGCCAAAAATCAAACCCAGTCTTTCTGTAACAGTGGCTGAATTACGACACCAGCTAAACTCCCAAACTGGAATTGTGTCTGACGCTAATGTAAGGGCAATGATCGGGAAGAAATGGGGACCTGAAACATGGCATGGGGCATTTGGGCAGATAATTGGGAAGCTGGAGACAGTCTATAAATTCCATTGAATCTCTATTGCCAACAGCTTCACTTCTCCCATCTGAAGAGATTACTCCATTCTCAGTGAAAAATATCTTCATTCCCTACTCTAAATTAGATTAACTCCACTGTGTCTGCTTAGATGATGCTTGAGGCATTTTTGGGGCATCACCTAAGGTAGATGGCTTCAAAGACACTGCAGAATATTTCCTGGAAACACCTCCACCCATTATGGCTTCTAGACTTATAACTAGGCTTAAATTCCACCGAACCAAAGGTGAAGTACAGTTTATGACATAGGAAGAAGTACTTGATTTTTCTAATATGTATAAACTGAAACCAGGAGAATATGTGTGGGAATTATTAAGGGTGGGAGATAATGGTGCAAGGAACATCAAGTTAGAATGGACTGAGCTTATTGATATAGCTCCACCAAGCACAGATTCATCAGTGTTTCAGCTCAAGATGTTAGGAGGGGATCTAATAGTTTATTTGGTTGGTTCACTGAAATGGATTGTGCAATGGCTTACAACACATCAAGTTGAAGACCTGCCTTGGTATTCTGTAGAGGAAGGAATCCAAAGGCTTTGGAGAAATTGTCATGTTAGAGTGGATTTATCAGGAGAAATTCATAAATCCACACATGGAGTGTCAAGAGTATACCCAAAACAATGATGAACAAAGTTGTGAAGGTAGCCCCACACTGCTGTGACTGCTATATTACGTAAAGTAGATTTGACAGGAGGAACTGGCCAAATTGTATTCCAACACATAACCACAATGGATCTGATTGGACCCTGTGATTGTCGTTGTTAAGTACTGTCGAGTCGATTCCGACCCATAGAAACCCTGTAGAGGATTTCCAAGGAGCAGCTGGTGAGCTTGAACCACTGATCTTGCAGTTCAAACGACTATGCAGTGTGATGCATTAGCCCACAGAGCCACACCAGGACCCCATGGTGGTAGGAGCCAAATGGCAGCTCAATTGTAATGGAGAGCAGAATCAAAGCAAAAATCAGAGTAGTCTGATTCTTGATGACTTATGTGTTGGTTAATTAGGCAGGGTGTAGAAAGGAGTGAAATAAATGGGAAACCTACTAAACATTAACTTGAATTGTACAAAAGTAAGAACCCTAGATTCAGTGAACAGCAGTGTCACTTGAATCGCCAGCGACAACTTCTATTCCCAGATATGAACCAGTTTACAGACCCTTGAATGAAGGGGTGCCAGAGTCACCATGAGGAAAGACCCCACTACACTGCCAGTTGCTGGACTTTCTTCCACAAAGGGGTCTATAGCCTTTGACAACTGTGACTGTTCATTGGGGGAAAGGAAATAATCAGCCTTTTCAGGAATTGCTGGACATTGGCTCTCAATTTACATGAATTCCAGGAGATCCAAAACATTACTGTGGCCTACCAGTCAGAGAGGGGGTGTATGGAGGTTAAGTTGTTAATGGAGTTGTAGCCAAGGTCCATCTCGCTGTGGATCCAGTGGGTCCCCAAACTCATTTTGTAGTGACTTCTTCAGTTCCACAATGAATAATCAGAATAGACATACTCAGAGAAGAGCTGAGAGGGAACTACTCCCACCAAGATAGAAGAACCAGGAGTGGAGTACATCCATGGGACCTGGGTCACCTGAACAATGAAGTTCCTAGAAATAGTGGAAGATTGATGCCAAGATATGTGATCTCCAGTGAATGCTGGGCTTATAGATGCTGAATGGAGACAAGGGCCTTTCCCTTTAACTGATAAAGAGATAGGTTCTCACTAGATTGGGCACTACAAATACGGACTTCTAGCCCGCTAAACTGCAGTCCTGGTGTGGCACTGTGGCTTAATGCGTTGGACTGCAAAGTTAGTTTAAACCACAAAGTCAGTGGTTCAAACTCATCAGTTGCTCCTTGGAAACCCTAAATAGGATCACTGAGTCACAACTGATTCAATGACACTTAACAACAAATTGAGAGAAATTTTTATGTTTCTTAGAGCCACTGACTTGTGGTATTTCTGATGTTTATATCTGATTTATAAAGTTCAATTTTTTTTTATACTTCCATTTCCCTACACTTTTATAAAAGGATGTTTGCAGCTCTTTCTTCTCATTTTGAGACAAGCCACAACAGAGAATGTAGGTCCTCAAAGCTCTGTATCATCCACTTCACTAAAGTCAAGTCTACTTTGAGGAGATAGCTCTTCCCCAGTCATATCATAAGTGCCTTCCAGGCTGAGGGGCTCATCTTCTGGCACTGTATCAGACAATGTTCTAATGCTACTCATAAAACTGTCAATAGGTAATTTTTCAAAACTGGACCTCCTTCATCTGTGTCAATTTGGAAACTTCTGAAATCTGTCCATCATGGGTGACTTTCTCGGTAACTGAAATAATGCTGGGATAGCTTCCAGACTAACAACATGTAAACCACCAGAGTAGGACAAAACAGACAGAGAAAAGTAGAGCTTAATACATGGAGGTTTGCATTATTGGGAAGCCAGGATACACAAGCTCCTAAGATCAAATGATGATAATTACTTTATTTAATGATGCATTACCATTTCTTGGCCCACATACAATGACAACAATGAGTATTTGGAAAATAAATTTAAAAAGAAATGAAACTACTCATACCTACTAAGGCAAGGTGTCTGAAAGTTTCCATCATTGTATCTTTGTCCAGATGCTGTTGAAACATCCAGCAATTCCCACTGGGTAAATTCTGGGTAAAATCTATGGCCACATCATCAACAGTCACTGAGTTCTAAAAAATCCAGATATTCCAGTTCAGCATGGTCCCACATATTCCAATATGTGTGAGAGGAAAGATGAGAATGACAGTATCAAGGAACTGAGAGTTTATGGGATTCTGTTCTATTAAAGGATACTTTAGGGCTTATCCATCCGCCTCATTGTTTCACTGTCTACACTGATTTCTTCATAGAAAAAATCTTACCTCATAGACTTAGCATTACAAGAAGACTTCAAGAAGTTAATGGAGGAGACGCTGGCGCTGGGTTCTCCTGACTACACACTGGTATGGGCGGAGCAGCTGTTACCTGGCTGCAAGGCCCAGGCTCTGGGTGCCGCCCATAATGCCACAGGAACTAAACAGACAAGCGACTCGAAACAAGATATTTCCAAGAGGAAAGCAGAACTAGGAGCAGCTGTGAGAAAGAAGATTGAGTTTGAGAGAAAAGCTCTGTGTAGCGTTGAACAGCTCTTAGAAAAGAATATTACAGAAGAATTCCTAGTGGAGTGTGGAAAATTCATCACATCCGCTCACTACAATGATGTCGTGGATGAGCGTCCTATTAGCAAACTCTGCGGTTATCCTTTATATCAGAAGCAGCTGGGAATTATACCAAAACAGAAATACATAATGTCTACCAAAACCAATAAAGTCTATGATATTACTGAAAGAAAGTCATTTTGCAGCAATTTTTGTTATAAAGCATCTAAGTTTTTTCAAACACAGATTCCCAAGACTCCAGTGTGGATTCCGGGAGGAGAAGAAAGACATCCTGATTTTCAGCTGCTAAAAGAAGGACAAAGTGGCCATTCTGGGGAAAAAGTGCAGTTATGTGGCCAGGCCATTAAAATGTCAGATATCGACAATTCTGGCCATTCTGAAAAGCAGTTTGGATCTAGTTCTTCTAGCATTTATAGTGATAGTAGCAGTGATAATGAACAAGACTTTGTTTCCTCCATTCTCCCAGGAAACAACCCAAAGGCAGTGGGTATATTGCCACAGCTGCACAAAAGTAGCATAACGAAGAAGAAAACTGGTCACAAATTTAACTCCAAACTCAAAGACGAAGAACAGGCAATAGTAGATGTTGCTGAGCAGTTAGACAATTGCAGATTAGATAGGATAAAGCTGCTAATGGACTCCCTTTACAAAATGTAAACACTCAGATTTCTTCAAAAAGTCTTGTGCAAGAAAAATTACAAACTTCAGAAAATTCTCAAAATAGATACAGTAGCTCAGAAATAACTCTAGTAGGCATAAGTAAGAAAAATGCAGAACATTTTAAGAGGAAATTTGCCAAATTAAACCAAGTTTCTAGGTCAACCTCTAGTTCAGTGCAAGTTTGTTTTGAATTTGCAAAGCCAAACTTACTTAAAGTCCTGAAGGAGACTTTGAGTGAAAGACAGAAGAAACCTTGAAGTTTTTGTATGGTCAGAATTATGCATCTGTGTGTCTGAAACCCCCTTCAGGCCCTCTGACTGAAGCAGAAGACCTTGATGAAGATGACTTAAACCCTGAATCAGTCAGTAATTCTTTTTTCTTGAGGGAATCTCAGAATAGCTTGGATGAGGCTTTGCATTTCAGAGTTTCAGATACAGCCATTAAGCCATTGCCAAATTATGAGAACTTGGAAAAAGAAACTGAAACATTAAATTTAAGGATCAGGGAGTTTTATAGAGGACAATATGTTTTGAATGAAGAATCCACCAAATCACAAGACTCAGAAAAGCATGATCCTACCTTTCCACTGATAGATTCAAGTTCTCAGAATCATATTAGAAATCGCATCATACTAGAAAAATTGAGTAAAATATTGCCTGGACTTTTGGGGCCTCTTCAGATTACATTAGGAGATATTTACACACAATTTAAAAATCTTGTCCGAACTTTCAGATTAACAAATAAGAATATTATACACAAAGCAGCAGAGTGCACCTGAATTGCTGTGGTGTTGCTATAATTTGTTTCTGGTTGTTTCAGACTGACCCCAGTTCATGGTACTCAGAAGCATTCTCAGGAAAACGTGGTATTTACACAGTTTATAGCCACTCTCCTTGAAGAATTACATTTAAAGAATGAAGACCTTGAAAGTTTAACCATCATATTTGGAACCAGCTGTCACTAAGAGTGATTACCTCCTTGAAGAGAGTTGTTCAGCATGTCTGGAAGTGTGGCTGTGATGATGGTCTGGTGGTGACTGATACTAGCTTTGTTCCAAGAAAGACTGCTGCCTGTTAAGGTTTCAGCCTCCTGTCCCCCAGTGCCTAACTGCAGAGAATGACATCTCAGATAGAGGAAAATTATTATTCCTAGAAGGAAAACCACCACCTTGTATCTCTAGCTACAAGAGATTGTGCTTTGTTTGTTTTTTAAACGAAAGTTGAAATCT
>NW_006409197.1:113454-113919 GCF_000296735.1 Chrysochloris asiatica | reverse complement strand
TCAAGTGTGGCAGTGGTAGTGAGGTTGGCCCAGGATCAGACATTGTTTCGTTCTGCTGTGCATGGGGTCGCTATGGGTTGGTTCTGACTCGATGACACCTGACAACAACAACAACTGCAAGACTAGCAGTTTTTTTATTCTGTCCTACACCAACGATAGCAGGCCCATTGACATGTACACAAAAAGTGGCCACCCAACGGCATGGACTTGACATTTTCATAAAGAGTATCATGTGGTCAGGTGCTGACAGGACTACCAACTGAAAAGAGAACGCTATTTTGGTGAATTATGAATCTTTGTATGTCTGGTATCTGTTGTTGTTGTTAGCTGCCATGGAGTGAGTACTGACTCATAGTGATGCTTTGCATAATAGAATGAAAAACTGTCTGGTCATGTGCCAGTCTCACAATCATTGATACACTTCAGCCTATCGCTGCTGCCACTGTCCCAAACCATCTCACTGGG
>NW_006409197.1:111449-112789 GCF_000296735.1 Chrysochloris asiatica | reverse complement strand
TTGCGCACTCCTTTCCAAATGTTAAACCATTCAGTATTCCCTTGCTGTTTGAACAACTGCCTCTTGGTTTATGTACAGATTCCTCATGAGCAAAAATGTTCTGGAATACTCATACTTTGAAACGTTTCTATAATTTGTCATGATCCACACAATTGAAAGACGTTGAATAGCCAAAAAAGCACAGGTAAACACCTTTCTGGAAATCTCTGCTTTGAGCCAAGATCCATCTGACATCAGCAATGATATTCCTTGCTCCATGTAATCTTCTGACTCCAGCTGGAATTTCTGGCATTGTATGGTTGCAGCCGGTTTTGTATTACCTTTAGTAAAACTTTACTCACAAGGGATAACAATGATATTGTCTGATGATTTCTGCGTTCCACCGAAGAACCTCTTTGGAATGGGCACTACCTGGCCAAGTGACCAGGTAGTTATCTCCCAAATTTCTTGGCAAACACAAGTGAGTGCCTCCAGTGCTTAATCAGTTTGATGAAAGATTTCCATTTATAGTCCATCCATTCCCAGAGCCTTGTTCTTTCCCAATGCTTTCAATGCAGCTAGGACTTCATCCTTCAGGATCATTAGCTCTTGATCATATGCTACCTCTTGAAATGGTTGAACATTGACCATTTATTTTTGGTACAGTGACTCTGTATTCCTTCCACATTCTTTTTTTTATAGAAAGCTTTTATTGTGCAATGAGTGACAGTTTACATGCAGAACATCGGTTTTGCACTCAACCAATAATATTTTCTTTAGCTTCAATGAATACAATCCCTTCCAGGCACCATCAGTTACCAGTATTTGCCTCTATCCCCAATTTGTTTTGTTTTGGGGGTTTTTTGGTGCACACACACACACACAAAGAAACAGCCAAGAGGCACATTTTGCAAGGCAGCCTCCTGCCCGCCACCACACAGCCTTTCTCTTTCCATGAGTCTAGAATCCTCAGCCACTTCATGCCATCACCTCTGCCTCCATCGCTGGTGTCACTGCTTCTATGGATAGGATCCCACTTTCCACTCATGCTCTTTCCTCTTGATGGCCCAAGGTTCGTCTGTTCCTGGAAAGTAAGATGAACTATTCCCCCTTTATGTTACCAAACTTCTACATTTACAATTGTGGCCATCGCAGTTATTCATGATAACAATTACTCACTAGTGAATCCAAATACATATGTTTGTTCTTTTGTCAGTCCATGTTACTTTAATATTCTCCTCTAACACCATAACTCAATGACATGAATTCTATGGTCTTCCTTATTCACTGTCCAACTTTCGCATGCATATGAGGTTATTGAAAATACCAGGGATAGGGTCAGGTACATCTTAGTCTCCAAA
>NW_006409197.1:109220-110698 GCF_000296735.1 Chrysochloris asiatica | reverse complement strand
TCATCATGGTCGACTACAAGGAGGCACGTCTTCCCCAGTCGCATTTTGCATGCATTCCAACCAGAAGGACTCATCTTCAGGCACTATATCTGACAGTGTTCCACTTCTATTCATAAGGTTTTCAGTAACTAAATATTTGGAAGTACTATCTGTCTCTCCTCCTTCCTAGTCGATCTTCATCTGGAAGCTTATCTGAAACCTGTTCACCGTGGGCGACCCTGATGGTATTTAAAATACCCGTGGCACACCTTCCAAAATCACAACAACATAAAAGGTACGACAATATGACAAACTGTCAGATGAGTGTTGGAATAATGTATATCCATTCATATGTTTAAGAAAATATTCTATGTAATACAGATGAAACAGATATAAAAATAAAAAACCTATGTGGAAGTTTCTCTTAAAACTCACCTGGAAAAAAAATACAATTTTAGAGATAACTGGATACATTTCTTTCTTGGGTGGGACATAACATTTTGTGTGTTTGTGTGTGTGTAAAAATTCACATGAAGTGTATCTTGAAATAAAAGTAGACAGTGGTTGGCTGTGAACTCAACAGCTAATCTGTGTCATTTTGATTGGACTACAGCATTCTCACTTTTAACTTCTGTACTATTCTTTTCTCATGGTGTTTTTCAGTCCTTAAATGGCCACTGACCCAAATCTCAGAGTTCTCAGTATCTACAGTCTCCTGCCTTTTCTGCTGCCCCAGCTACTTTTCTCTCATTTCTCAACTCACCTCTACTTTTCTACAATTTGGTTGCTATTCTGCGCTTTTAAAGCTCAGACTGCAAGCTTTTCTTCATTGCTCACTAGGTTATTTGCTGGCTCTATTTTATTATTATTTACTTTTTATTGTGAATTGAGTGTAAGTAAACTGTTAAGATCATCAGCTTTACTTTTAACTAATGAAGTGCTTTATCTCAATGAGTATAAGTATCCTCTCTGAAACAGTTATCCTATATCTACCCTGTGGCTTCTTTTTACATCTTATTTTCACAAATAAGCAAAGCAAAAAGAACTGACATAAACATACAAAACAAGTTGGAACGGCACATTCTGCAAATCCAGCCTCTGCCCATTGGTACACAACTTTTCTCAGTACATGGGCCTATAGTCCGTAGCTCTTTTATCTGTCTGACATTGCCTCTGCCAATTTCTCTGTTGTTGCCACTTTTCAGGTAGGATCTCACACTAAGCTCATGTTCTCTGTTCTTAATGGTACTGGAGTACAATTCCTGTGTGTTCAGGAAATGGCTTCGCTATTCACTGTTTGTATAATTCAATTCACAGTGTTTTTAGCAGGTGTTGGTTGTAGACGCTGCTCTGGTGTATACAGCTTGCATTGGTTCTTGCCCAATGCCTTTGAGATCTAAATACTGCACTTGTGGCTTAGCTGTTTGGCCAAAGTTGTCTCCTGTCAGATGAGGCAGGAAGAGAAAGTGGTCCTCCAAGATGTTGTTAGGTGCCAGTGA
>NW_006409197.1:87785-88437 GCF_000296735.1 Chrysochloris asiatica | reverse complement strand
ATTTTGAGTTGTGCCCCATCAACAAATGAAGATCCCCAAAGCTATACGCCACTCGCATTATCACAATCAACTCTCCTTTGAGTAAGCAGCTTGTCCCCAGTCATATTTTGAGTGCTTTCAACCTGAATGGCTCATTTTCCATCATTCTACCTGACAGTCTTCTGGTGCTCTACATCATGTGATAGTGTGCTCACCATTCTGGGTCTGGCAATGTCCCATTGCTGTTCAAAAGGCTCTCAGTGACTAAATATTCCGAACTAGTCTGTCTCTCCTTTGTCCTAGCCTGTCTTTGTATGGAAGCTCAGTTGAAATTGCTTCACCATTGGTGACCCTGCTGGTATTTAAAATACCAGTGGTATGGTGTGGTGGTGCGGTTAATGCGCTGGGCTGCAGTTTTGGTTTTAACTACATTGGCAATTCAGGGTCACTAGTTACTTCTTGGATATCCTATATAGCCTAACTATGGGTCAGAACTGACTTGGCGGCACTTAATAACAACAACAAATATATCCTGAATCACATCAACATGCAAGCCACCACAGTATGGCAAACGACCAACAAGCCTTGGATAAATTAGTGTTGGGGAAGCATTTTTCTGCCAAAATTTATAACATCTTTATGTTCCATAAAGTGTTGAAGAGCAAAGATATCA
>NW_006409197.1:82303-87437 GCF_000296735.1 Chrysochloris asiatica | reverse complement strand
TGGCAACAGTAGTGAGGTTGGCCCAGAATTGGGCAGTGTTGCGTTCTACTGTGCATAATGTCACAATGGGTTGGTACTGACTCGATGGCACCTAACAACAACAACAACAACGTTTCATACAAAATTATCAATTAAAATATTAGCCTGCTATGTTTGGTCAAACATTTATTTAACTTACCAACAACAAAAGTCCTGGTATGGTACTGTGGGTTAATTCACCAGACTGCAGGAACTGTTTAAACTGCAAGGGTGGCAGTTCAAGCTCACCAGCTGCTCCTCAGAAACCCTATACAGGGTCGCTATGGTACGGGACTGACTCAATGGCACTGAACAGCAACAACAATGCCTAAACTCATTTGAACCAGAAGGTCGGCAGTTCAAGCTTACCACCATTCCTCGGAAGCCTTTACCAGGGCTGCTAAAGCACAAAGAGTTTCACATAATTAAAAATCAGTTCATATCACGAGTTTGTTGACTTGAATTTGCAAAATGTATTCTTTCTGTAGATTTATCTGTGTTGGTATCAAAAGTGTGTAGATTCACAATAAAAACTTATAAAAAAAAAAAAAAAAGGTGTATGGGTTCTACAGCAGTGAACCTTTGACCTTGTAGGTGACCCATCCCCCAATACCTTTTTTTTTTTTTTAATTTTTAGAGAAATTTATTATAAGGAAATATGGAATAAAGGTACAATCTGATAACTAAAAGATTGTATAAGCTTAGAATGAATTTTTCCTTGAGTTTATCTGAACCCGGAAGTTTCTAGGCAAGGTTTCTACCTACTGTTTAATTTATTTAATGACTGTAAGAATATTAAGATTTCCTATTTCTTCTAGAGTGATGTGTTAAGTTGTGATTTTAAAAATTAATTCATTACATCTAAAATTTCAAGTTAATAGGCTGAAAACTGGCCACAATGCATTCCTTTTAATGTTTCTTACTATAGTTAACTCCCCTTTTATCTTAATAGTTCTTGCTTGCTTGCTTTCTCTCTCCCAGATTAACCTTTTCAGAAGTTTGTTTTGTCTTTTTCAAAGGACCAGCTTTTGATATTAATGACTCTTTCCTTCATGTTTGCTTTCTGTTTCGTTAGTTATTGCTTTTATGTTTAAGATCACCTGTCTTCAAAATTATTAATTTGCTATCTGTTTATTTTTATTATTATTCTAGCATATTAGGTTAGTTTTTTAGTGTCTTAATTTTGACTTTTTCTCTTATATAAAAGCATTAATCATTCTAAATTTCCCAATAAGTAGTAACGCATCACAAGCTTTGATACACCATACTTTTGCTTCTCCTTTGACCATTAAATATATAAAGCTTTTAAAAAATTCTAAACATGGATGTTTTATATATACTTTAAAATGAACTATTCATCTAGTTACATTCTGGTCAGAGAATGTGGTTTTTTTTTTTGTTTGTTGGGTTGTGTTCTTTTTTTTTTTTAATTAAATGTTTTTATTTTGGATTGAACCGTCACCCAATACCTTGTATTTCTCACTCCCTGGAGGAAGACAGTGAGGTTTTCCATAGTGGATGGGTCTGGATGCCTCTCAGGCCCGGGGCTGAGGAGACCCCTCCTCTGCGAGGCTGTTGTCTGAGGGAGAGGCCTGTGGGGCTGCATGAGGAAGACAGGCTTCTGCTTTTAGAGTGGAGCATGGCCTTGAACCCCCTCCTTACTGAATCCTGTCTCATCCTTCATTTCAGGTTCCTGGTGTGGCACAGGGAGAGCTGGTACATGGCAGACAGCCATCTGCTTTAACTGGCTGTGTGGACCAGTCATCCAGCCTTCATCTGCCTCCAAACTGCTTCGTGGCTCTGCTTCAATCCCGTCTCTCTTCCTGAAGTACCTTCCTGGGCTCAGAGAGCACATTCACTTAGACTTCCAGAAGCTGGAACTGTCATGGTGAGTATTACAGAGAACTGGGCTATTGTTACTGTCAGAGGTGAGGCTAAGTGTGAATTGTTGGGGGACTGTGTGCTGAGGCCTGAGCTTCCCCAGTGAGGTCCAAAGGTGGCAGAGGTGGCCAAGAGGCATCCTGTTTCTTCATATATGTGGTGTTTCAAGCCTTGGATGCCTGGGATCCCCTTCCTAGTGTGACTCTTGGGCCTGGGTTTTCTGTGTTGAATGACAGAACGTCCTGAGCAGAACCTTCTTGCGACAGAATAGCTTTGTGTGAGGAAGCCACCGTCCTGGTTCTCAGAGCTGTCCATGTCCCATCCCTGCAGATAATTTTCTTCTCTCCTCCCCAGGTACTCGAGCCTTTCTGTGCCCTTCTAAAACTGCACTTCTCCCTCTTGCACTATGATGTTGTTGAAAACGGGAGAGTTAGTCACAGAAGGGCCTGACTGTTAATGGAGTCCTGGATGGGGCTTGGTTCTCCTATGAATTCACCAATGAAGGGAGTGCTCGGGACAGTGAGTTCCACTGGGTCACATGCCTGCTCATGTGTTCCCTTTGAGTTTCAGTTTTGGAGGAGAATTTGTCCTGAAGTGCTTTTTGCTTTTTATTGTGAATTGAGTGAAGGCAAGCAGATAGTATCATCAGCTTTGCTTTCAAGCAATCATACATTTTGTTTCATCTCGATATTTATACTCCTCTCCATGCAACAACAGTTATCCTACTTCCACCATATGATTTCTCTTTTAAATCTTACTTTTCAAAAATGAACAAAGCAAATATATTTAATGTACATTTATAGGACAAAAAATATATATTCATTTAAAGGTCCAAAGGGCACATTTTGCAAGCCAGGCTTTTGCCAGCTAGCACACAGCCTTTTTCAATCCGTGGGGGCTAGAGTCCTCAGCTGCTCTGTCTGTCTGTGCCATTGTATCTGCCTTACCTCCATCTCTGCTGTTGCTGTTTTTCTGTTTCAGATCTCACTCTCCACTCATGCTCTTCCTTCTTGATGTTCCTGAAGTCCTCTGTTCCTGAATTGAAAGATTAAATATTTCCCCCTTTTAGTTACATATCTTCTACCATTACAATGGTGACAATTGCGATTAATCCTGATAACAACTACTCACAATTGAGCCATAAAATCCCGTCATCATAATCCCCCATCCCTTTTCAGCAGATCGTTCTGGAAAACAGACTATTCACTTGGGATTCTACCTTATCCACCTCATTCTGAAACTAAGGACACTTGTGAAAGCTTCTAAGCCAGCCACTTCATGCCTTTATAATGCCTCAATTTTTTTTTCATATCATTTCCAGGTTTTTATTGGGGGTCCAGAAGGACCCAGTCAAGGAGGGTTCTTCAGCCACTCCATGTTGGTGCCCTGGGGGCCCTGCTGATGGCTGGACACATTGGACAGATTCCCTTTATCTGGGAGGGGCACTGGATAGCTATAGTGGGTAGCCTTGTTAATCATGCTGGAGTACTAATGGCAGCAGGACAATAGTGAGGCCCCCGATGGTGAAGGACATGCCGAGCTCCGGCTCCTTGGCCCAAACGTTCTTGAGGAAGGTGGTGAGTCTCATTGTCATCTTTGCCTCGGAGCATAATTCCTCATTTTTCATAGCCAATGTCTAAGTTGCCCGTTCCTATCAGTTCAGTGCTCTGAGGACATAAGCTCATTCCTTGATATGAAGAATCCTTCCATTTTTAATGGCTAAGCTTCGTCTCTCATACTTTGGACATATTGTCAGGAAGGAATAGTCACTGGAGAAGGGTGTCATGCTGGGTAAGATGGAGGGTCAGAGAAAAAGAGGAAGACCCCCAGCGAGATAGGTCAGCCAGGTTGCATCATTGATGACGTCAGGTGTGGCAGCGGTAGTGAGGTTGGCCCAGGATTGGACATTGTTTCATTCTGCTGTTCATGGGGTCGCTATGAGTCGGTTCTGACTTGATGGCACCTGACAACAACAACAAGAAACATCTATAAACGGCGGTTCAAGCTCACCAGCTGCTACTTGGAAACCCTATACAGGGTCACTATGGGTTGGAATTGACTCGACAGCACTTGAAAACAACAACATCTATAAACAAAGGTCAAGTTCATCAAATTGTAGCAATTTACACTTGTTCTCAGTATCAAACTTCTTTATCTTCATCTGGTCACGTTCTGGTTAGCTAGCCATCCAAACTCGGTCAAATAAGTGCTAGCTAAAAGTTTGGGAGTTATCACACACTTGCCCGCACATCAGACCAGTGGCCACTTCCTCTCAGCTCTAGCCCCCAATGGCTAGGTCAGTGTCTATGGGCTCAAGACTTAACCTATCTCACTAAACTTCAGACCAGCCAGTCCTTTATCTTCTCTTTCTCATCTCAAGGTTAACTGGTATCAGTTGAATGTGGCCAAACTCAGCCCATGTCTTCATTCCTGCATTTCCCCCACTTCCACTCAGAAGTAGCCCAGGGTGCTCACCAGCGAGCAGACTGGATTGCTTGTGTTTTCCCTATGAGTTTCAGTCTTAGAAGGGGCTTTTCCCTGATGAGCTGAGTTTTCTTGCTTACTGGCGCCAAGGCAAACAGCTTGCTTGATCTTGTGGATATGTGTATTTATTGCTATAAATTGTCCTCTCAGCACTGCTTTTGCTATGTCCCAAAGGTTTTGGTATGTTGTGTTTTTATTCTCATTTGTTTGTAGGAATTTTTTTCTTTCTTTTGTTTGTTCTGTTACCCAGTAGCATTTTAGCAGGGTGTTACTCATTTTTCAAATATTTGATTTTATTTTTTTGATCTTCCTGTTGTTGATTTGTAATATGATATTTGATCCGAGAAGATGCTTTGTAGTATTTTGATGTTTTTGACTCTCTTGAGACTTGCTTTGTGGCCCCACATATGGTCAACTTGAAGAATGTTTCATGTGCACTGGAAAATAATGTGTATCGTGCCATTGTTGGATTGAATGCTCCATAGCAATTTATGAGGTGAAGTTGATTGATTGTGTTGTTTAGTTCTATGTGTTTGTTGAGTTTCTTTTTGGCTGTTCTGTCCTTTCTCAAAAGTGGCATGTTTAAATTTCCCTCTCTTATTGTAGAGTTGTCTGTTTATTTCTTCACTTCTATTAGAGTTTGACCAAGAAACAGTTGTTCAAACAGAACATGGGAACACTGAATGTTTTAAAATTGGGAAAGTTGTGAGACAGGGTTGTATTCTTTCACCATACTTATTCAACCTGTATG
>NW_006409197.1:74170-82163 GCF_000296735.1 Chrysochloris asiatica | reverse complement strand
GGCTAGCCTGTGTTGCTGGGTCAGGGAAGCGCCGGACGTCCCTCCCCTAATGCTCTTTTATAGGGTTTCCGAGGAGCGGATGGTGGGCTTGGACCCCTGACCCTGTAATTCAGGTGACCTTGTAGTGGCACCGCAGCCCTCAGGGCCACGTCGGGGCTCCTGCTGAACCTTCTAAGATAAAAGATAATAATAAAAATAAAGGGGAGATCCAAATGGGGTTCCAGAGTGGGTGCTCACGGCAGGAGGTGGGCTGCATGCCCCAGCGCTCCGCGGTTCAGTTGAGCGTGAGGTGAGCTGTTTGCCGGCGCATGCCCGGCAGGGCTGAGGGAGGCTGCTCCGTTCAGCGGGAGGCGGGTCGCTCACTTTCGCGTGTCTGGCAGGCCCACGGTACGCAGCTCGGGCAGGCCGGGAGCTGCTCGCCTGTGTGCGCGCGTGCCCGTCGGGCCCTGGGAACACTCGGGTCAATTGGACAGGGCAGAAGTGGCTCAGGCAGGCACAGTCGGCGCCTGAGGGATGCTGCTCGGCTCAGCGGGTGGCGGGTCGCTCGCCTCTGCGCGCCTGGCAGGCCCACGGTACGCGGCTCGGGCCGGCCGGGAGCTGCTCGCCCGTGTGTGCGTGCGCCTGGCGGGCCCTGGGAACACATGGGTCAATTGGGCAGGGCAGAAGTGGCTCAGGCAGGCACAGTCCGCGCCTGATGACGTCAGACAGTCACCGCTTCTCTTTTTTCTGCGGGCTTTTTTTTGTTTTTCCTTTTTCCTCTCCTAAGCTAACTTCCCTCTGTCCACTGTATGTGCAGAAATCCCCCCTTGGGGTAGGTGTCACCAGTGGCTCTCCCTGTTTGAGTCTCCTAGCCACTGGAGGCTCCGCACGAGCTGGTTCCCACCCCGCCCCCTCAAGCCCAAAGGAGCTGGGGATGCCGCGGCGCCCTTTTAAAAAGCTTGTAATTCCTTGCACAGTGATTTCTCAAAGAAGCGGGTCTAAGGCTCTGGCGCACCAAGATTTACGTGGGCCGTGAGACTGTGAATTCCTACCTGGGAGGCCCAACTTGCGAGCTTCCCGTCCCCCCCAATCCCGGAGCCCCCACTCACCCGCACCGCCTGGCCGTCCTGGCAAACCGGAAGTCTCCATTCTTGTTTTTGGATGTGTGCATTTATTGCTAAAACGTGCCCTTTCAGTACTCCTTTTTTTTTTTTTTTACCCACATTATGGGATTTGTTTTGTTTTGTTTTCATGTTTTATATATATTCATTCTTATAACTGCATAAGATTGAATCTGGTGTGAAAGTTAATGTTAATGTGAAAGGCAAATATTATAACATGAGGTTTGTATAAAGTATCTAATGATTATGGAAGATTTTCTAAAACTTCTTATAAGGAAATCAGAAATAAACTATTTTTCCAAGGGAAAGCTAGAAACCTCAGGGCCCCTGCATGAAGCACCACTTGTGGCTTTGCCAACCAAGAGGACATTCCTTGTCGCTTTGCTAAACAATGAACTTTTCATGCATAAGGCTTCTTGCTGTTCTGTTCCTTGTCAAGATGGCATCCTCCACTTGACTGTTGAATAAAAGTTTAGAAGTGTGAACATCATCTGCCTTTTCGTTTTAACTGTATGTAGGAGGGATGCCAGTGGTCAGTGTTCAGGTAATTGTGTGTGTGCCTTTCAAGGGTTGTAGGTATGAGAATGTGGAGTGGGGTGTCTGGTGTGTAAGTAAGGACTGGCGTGTAAGTCTAGAACATGTGCTTAGTGTAACAACTATATCCCTCGCACTTAAATGGACTTACCAGAAATTGTTCATCCTGATCTCTTGTTTGTATCAGGAAGCACAAAAGCATATTATTCTGGTTTTTAAGAGGTTGAGCTCAAAGTGTGTTTGTGTACGTGTCTATGTGTGTTTATTCAATGGGACAGTCACTAGTAATTGGTGTATGGTACCTTTGTTTTTCCATGTTTTAAAGTGTGATGATATCTAGATTTTCATGTTTCCTGTCTCTCACCTGAGTTTTATTGATCTTTTCCAAACCCTTACCAGTCTCTCTGAAAAGTCAGAGTGCATTACAGCACAACTGTAGAATTATTGAAAAGCAGGTGCTTGTTCTGCAAAGATTCACAATTCCCCAAATAGCATTCTCTTTTCATTTGGTGGTCCTGTCAGCTCCTGATCACCTGAATTCATTAAAAAAAAAATGGAAAGCCCCAAGCTCAGGGCCTTGGGTAACTGCTTTTTGTATACGTTCCATTGGGTTTCCGATAGCTGGTGTCACCAAAAAGAAAAACTGCTAGTCTTTCAGTGTTTCCTAGTTGTTAATATCTCATCCTGCTTTCACCTGTGCTTCTTTTTTTTTAAATACAAAGAGATGCACAGTTGTTGTTTTTTTCCATACAGGAGAGAAATGATCTGAATGTGAAAGAACAACATTTAATACTGAGTATTTCTCTAACATATGCTAGGTGTTCTGATTGTTCTAAGCCATAAAGATAGAATTGAAATTGGAATTGGATACAAATTGTGAAGAGATGTTCATTATTTTGTAAAATATGAGGTTGTTGTTGTTAGGTGGCTTCCTGTGGGCTTCTTTTCATAACTACCCTATGCCCAACTGAATGAAACTGATATTATGTGCAGCCTTCCAAAACTTCTTTGGAATACAAAATTGAAAGATAATGGAAGTTCTCCATGAATTTTTTGAAACCTTCTCATGATGATAAATCTATGAGCTAAGATTAAACCAGTCAGGGTATAAATGTAGACAGTGAAGCGACAAGGCTGATAGCTGAACCCTGGAGTGTGCCTTAAGTAGAACAGAATCCCATGAAATCTCCATTCTTTGGGGCTGTCATTCTCAGCCTTTCACACCTATTAGAACACGTGGCACCTTGCTGAAATAGAGTATGTGGGCTGTTTTAGGACTCAATGGTTGTTGATGTGGCTGTGGACTTTACCCGGGAAGAGTGGGAATTGCTGGATGTTTCTCAGAAGCAACTCTACAGAGATGTATTGATGGAAATCTTCAGAAACCTGACCATAATAGGTATGGATAGTTTTATTTCTTTAAAATATATTGATCAAATACTGTTTGTTCTTGTTACGCTAGTAGTATGTGGGCCAGGGATTGGTAATGCGTTGTTGAATGAAACTGTTTTGGTCATTTGGTCTCTGGACCTTGCATATCCTGGCTTCCCTGGACATGGCAAACCTCCCATGTCTTAAACTCCACCATGACTCTGTTAGGTTGTCATACTGTGGTGGCTTGCATGTTGTTGTTCTTTTGGAAGCTAACCCATCGGTATTTCAACTACCAACAAGGTACTCCATGATGGCAGGTTTTGGCAGAGCTTCCAACCTGACCCAGCCTAGATAGAAAGAGATGGCCCACTTTTTACAACTGCCCTATGAGTAGCATTGGAACATGTTGTACACAGTGCCAGAAGATGAAGCCCCAGACTGGAAACCATTTCAAATATAATCTGGAGAAGATCTGTTTCCTCAAAGTAGACTTGATCTAGAAAAATGGATGTTGCAAAGCTTTCAGTACCTCAATTTTCTGATGATGCTTGAGTCAAAATGAGAAGAAACAGTTGCAAACATCCATTCATTAAATTGTAGGAAAATTGGAAGGAAAAAAAAATGAAATCAATATCTTATTCATCTTATGCTGCTATCACAGAAATACCATAAGTGGGTGGCTTTAAGAAACAGAAATTATTCTCCTAATTTGGAAGGCTCAAAGTCCAAATTCAGACAGCTGGTTCTCGTTACCTGCTAGGGGTAAAGGTCCTTGTCTCCATTCAGCATCTGTAAGGCCAGCATTCAACAGTGCTCCATATCTGTTGGCATCAGTATTCCCCTAGGTCTAGGAGTTTTCGATTCAGAGAGCTGGTTCTCATTACCTGCTAGGGGTAAAGGTCCTTGTCTCCATTGAGAATCTGTAAGGCCAGCATTCGGCAGTGCTCCATATTTGTTGGCATCAGTATTCCCCTAGGTCTAGGAGTTTTCAATTCAGACAGATGGTTCTCATTGCCTGCTAGGGGTAAAGGTTCTCGTCTCCATTCAGCATCTGTAAGGCCAGCATTCGGCAGTGCTCCATATCTATTGGCATCAGTATTCCCCTAAGTCTAGATGTTTTCAAATGCAGGTACCCTAGGTGCTAAGGATGCACTCCATTTCTGGTTTTTATCTTTGTGGTAGTAGGTCCCACTGAGCTCTGCTCCCTTGTCTGTCCTTTTATATCACAAAAGAGATTGATTCAAGACATAACCTTACCATGTAGATTGCATCTGAGCTCATTACCATCATAGACATGAGGGTTTAGAACACACTGAAAAATTACATCAGATCAGAACTGATCACATCAGATCACATCATGGGCTGATTGAATCATTTTAGATCACTTCATGGAAGTAATAACTACATCTTAACTGCTTTGTGGGACTGTGGGATCACAGTCCATTGGCAGGTCATACCCACCAGTCACTCCTTGGAAACCCTATACAGGATTGCAGTGAATCGGAACTGACTTGATGGTACTTAGCAACTGCTAATCAATACAGATTCCTGGCCAACACAAGTTGACACAAAACCTTAACTATCAGAGTCGATATTATAGTCATTGTTATGGTTAGGTGTTGAATTGATTCCAAGTTATAGCGACCCTATGACCAACAGAACTAAACACTGCCAGATCCTTTGCCATCCTCACAGTTGCTGTGAAACTCTTACATTCATTGTTGATGGTACTTTGGCAGTCCATCTCGTTGGAGATGTTCTTCATTTTCACTCACCCTCTACTTTACCAAGCATGATGTCCTTCTCCAGGGACTGGTCTATCCTAATAACGTGTCTTTAGTATTAGAGATGAAATCTTAACATCCTGGATTCCAAGAGCATTTTGACCATTTCACCTAAACAAAAAGTAATGGAATTTGTCATGACCAGATAAAAAATGCTAAGGAATGTTCTTTGGGCAGAAAGCAACCTGAGATTACCATACATGACAGCACCACCCAGAACTCAATCCTGATATAGAAGTTTTAAAAAGCAAACCTACAATACTAAAAATATGAAATCAAAGATGTCAATGCATAATAGAATTAACTACAAAGTTAAACGAACTAATAGTATAGCTATAGAACTTCCCAAAGGCAAGAGAATCAAGTAGATGTTAAGATACCACAGGTGTTTAAATAGGAAAAATATTCATAAATTACAGGATAACCTCAAAATGAATACATCTGCACATCAAAATAAAAAAAGAAAATCAGGAGGTTTTAGTAAACATGAACATGACAAAAATGAAAATGCAAATAAAACCCACAAACAAAATGAGCTCAGCACAGAAAATTACGTGAAACAAAGAAGCCAGCAGTTTCACAACAAATATACACATAGGAAAATGACAGCAATCAAGTCATACCTATTCAGTACTTGCATTGAATGTCATTGGGTTAAAACACTCATCAAGAGACAGCAAAATGGATAAGAAAACAGGATAGATACTTCAATATGCAGTCTGTGAAGAGAGCATCCAATAGATGGCAACTGCCAAAGTGATTATCAACAAAAGATTGGCTAAATGAAGTTTGGTACATACACCTAGTGCAATGCTATATAAGGTTGAAGAATAACAATGAATCTGCTAAAACACCTCAGAATGTGAATGAAACTGGAGGACATTATGCTGAGTGAAATTAGTGAATCACAAAAGGATACATTTTGTATGAGACCAATTTTATAAGAAAATTAAGAAAAGGTTTTCTTGATAACAAAAAAAATTATAGTGATTATGATACTAGTTTGTCATGATTTACACTGTCAGATGTCTCTTTATTGGGATAAAGCACTAGACTGCAAGGTCAGTATCGGTTCAAACTCACCAGATGCTCCTTGGAAATCCTATACAGGGTCACTAGGGAGTTGAGTTAGACTCAACTGCCCTTAACACCAACAGTAACAACAATGTCTCTTTATAGTCAGTAAAGCTCCAGTAAACATCCTTCTGGTATTCTCTGCTTTCCACCACAGTCCATCTTATTGTCAGCAGTGATGCCTCTTGTTCCACGTCCTCTTCTAAATCTGCCCTGAATTTATGGCCTTTCTCTGTTGATGTACTCTTGCAGCAGTTGCAAAATTAGTTTCAGCAAAATTTTACTTGCATGTGATATTAATGATACTGTTTGATGACTTCTGCATTCCAATGGGCCACCTTACTTTAGAAATGGTGACAAATATGAATTTATTCCAATTGTTTTATCAGGTAGCTCTCTTCAAATTTTTTGGCTCATATACTAATTATAGGTAAATGCCATCAAGTTAGTTCAAACTCACTACAATGCTGTATAGGGTTTCTGAGGAGCAACTCGTGGGCTTGAACCACCAACATTGCTATTGTCAGTCCAGCACTTATCCTTTAGTGCCATACCTGGACTGTAGTTATAGTCATTGTTGTTTGTTCCATGCTGTTGAGTCGGTTCTGAACATAGCGACCCTCTGTAGGACGTCATAGGAGCAGCTGGTGACTTTGAACTCCTGACCTTGTAGTTCAAAGTGACCTTGTTCTTCTCCTATAGCACCACATGAGGACTCTGATTAGAGTCATTTGGTAAGCAGAAATAAACTGATATTGCTAAATTTGAATCAGATATTTCCATGGTCTACTATTGGGAATGACCAATTGAATAAGAATGGTGTCACTTGTAATTGGAAGTCTCATCATTGAAAAAAATATTCAGATCGATCCTGAAGTACAGTATCAATGATTGGATAATATTCACATGTGTACAAGGAAGACCAGTTATTATGACTATTACAAATTTATACACTAATCACTAAGGCTGAAGATAAGGAAATTGAAGATTTTTACCAACGTTTTCAGTCTGAAATTGATCAAACATGTAATTAAGTTACATTGATTATTTCTGGAGATTAGAAACAAAGGTTGGAAACAAACAAGGATCAAGAGCTGGCAGACGTAGCCGCAGTAATAACAATCATGCTGAGGATGTCATGATAGAAGTTTGCAAAGCCAGTGATTCACTCACTCTTTGCAAATATCTCTTATTCAGTAACAAGTATGGTGACCATACACATAGGCCTTGCTGGATACAATACTCGGGAATGGAATTGAAAATAGAGAAACTCAGCAGCATCAAGACAAGGGCTGATGGTGGAACCAGACCATCAGTTTTTCCTTTGAAAGTTCATGTTGGAGAAAATTTAAAATTCCATGAGAACCAGAGTATGACACTGAGTATACTCCACCAGACAGAATTTAGAGACCAACTCAAGGGTATGAGAAGGCTTCAGAAAGTTTATGGGAAAATTGAATTGAAACATATTTTCCATGGACTTATTGAAGTTCTGTAGATTGGACACATTGAACAATAATGACTGAAAATCAGATGAATTGTGGGATACATTTATTACATCATATATGAAGAAACCAAAAGTTCATTAAAACTAGGACAGAAAGAAAAGACTAAACTGGGTATCACAACAGGCTGATATTTGCTTTTGAGTATGGAGCACCTAAAGTGAAAGAAAGAAATTATGCAGTAAAATATCTGAACACAAGATTTCAAAGGATGTGGCTGAAAAATATGAAATGAATTATTATGATGTAATGTGCAGAAAGCTGATGTTAAGAAAAAAGTTGAGGGGGCAGCATGATAACTATTGGTTGGTTGGTTGGTTATGTGCCATGGAGTTGGTCCCGAATCATAGTGACCCTGTACAGGGTTTCCGAAGCTGTGGTGGTGGTTATGTGCTGTAGTGCGGAGGAGTGCCTCCTCTCCCGCAAGGGTCGTGGGACATGAGAGGATACGCGAAATTGTCAGGTGGAGAAATGAGTACAACTCGAGAGGCCTTTCAACTTGCTGTGCTGTCCGGCTATGCTCTCTAGCTTCTGCCCTTGCTTCTGCTTCTTGTTCTCTTTGCTGTCTGCCCTCTGCTCTCTGCTGTCTGCCTTCTGCTCTCTGATGTCTGCCCTCTGCTCT
>NW_006409197.1:64512-74070 GCF_000296735.1 Chrysochloris asiatica | reverse complement strand
TGCTGTCTGTTCTCTCTGCTGTCTTCCCTCTCCCTTCTCCCTCCTGCTCTCTGCTTCTTCTGCCACCTTGCTCTGCCAGTTCCTTCTGCCAGCTCTCCCAGCCCAGCTCAGCAAGTCTTTATTTTTTATACTTAAAATTACACAGTACATGCATTGACACTTTTATCATTTCTTGAATTATTACACAGTTAGTCACAACAGTCTTGCACCTGGTCATTAGGCAACTTTAACAAGAATACTCTGTGATGTTCAGACTGACCTTCATGTTCTTTCCCAGTATGAGATAAAACTGTTTCTCCTTGTTTCTTCTAAAAGATTATAAACTTTCTATCCTACATAATGTGCTATTATTTTCATAATAAAGGTATTCATTAAATCACTTGGAAGCTATGTGGCTTAAAGCCCAACCTGGCTACTTGCTGCAAGAAGTATAGATTATTAAGTCAAAACTATTCTTCACTTAAGTTCATTATTGTCTACTTGTTGACGCAGGTGTCTGTATGTAGGGGTTTGTGAATTCTAGTTAGTGACTGAATGTGGTGAGGCCTTGACTTTAATATACTATTTGCTTTTGTGGCCTCACAAATGCAATTACTTAGGTTTTCTATGAGAAGGAGTAATTTACACAATTTCTCTTTGTATTCAATCCACCAAGGCTGAAAGCAACTGCTGCTAAGCTAGTTTTTCTTAAGGTTTGTAATACTCATAGTAAAAGCTGTGAATGTTGCCAAATTATATATTTTTATAAGTAAAAATTAAGAATACTCTATAGAGAAGGTATAAAACAACTTCTGAGAGCTATGTTTTTCCAGACCACTCTTACTATCTACCGGAACTGTGTCAAGCGGTAAATCGAAGCTGTCCTCTACCCTCATCGGCCACTCCCAGCACTGTGGAGTTGGTTCTGACTCATAGCGACCCTGTACAGGGTTTCCGAGGCTGTAAATCTTTATGGGAGCAGAAAGCCTAATCTTTCTCCTGTGGGACAGCTGGTAGTTTCAAACTGCTGCCCTTGCAGTTTGCAGCCTGATTTATAACCACTATGTCACCTGATTATTACTCAATGTTAAACTACTGAAAAGAAAACAATATTGAAGGATTCTATGAGTAAAATACTGAGAACACAAGAAAAATCTACAGGAGATAGAAGGAATATCTGTATAGTCACTGCCCGAAAAGTCACTGGTCAACATTCAACCATTTCAGGAGGGTGTAGCATATGATCAAGAACTGATGATAGTTAGGTCTCGATGGCAAACTAGGCAGAAAGACTATGCAGACCTTATTCAGCAAAGAGTGGGAAAAAAGATGAAACCAACTAGTAGGATGGTCCCCGAACTCTGAGATTCAGAATAAAGGATAAATAAGTGGATCAAGTGCTTGCTGGGAGAAAGTCTGAACAGAAGCTAGAAGAGGGGTGAAATCTGATGTAAGACACCCAATATGACTCCCTATAACTATTTTGTTACTATTAGGAACATGGACTATATGAAGTACGATTCTTGGAAAATTGGAAGTTGTCAGAAGTGAAGTGGAATACATAAACATCAATATCCTAGGCATTTAGAAAACTGAAATGGACTGGTATTGGTGATTTTTTATTATGACAACCATGTGATTTACTATGCCAGAATCGCCAAATTGAAGAGGAGTGGCATCACTTTCATCAACAAGAACATTTCATTACCTATCTTGAAGTACAGTGTTGTCTGTGATAGGATGATATCCCTATGCCTAGAGGAAGACCAGTGAATACACCTGTTATTCAAATGTTCACACCTACCACTAAAGCCAGTGATGATAAAATTAAAGAATTCTATCAACTTCTTCAGTCTGAAATTGATCAAGCATGCAAACAATATGTATTGGTAATTGCTGATAATTGGAATATAAAGCTTGGAAACAAAGAGGAAAGATCAGTTGTTGGAAAAATATGGCCTTGGTAATAGAAACGATGCTGAAGATAGCATGATAGAACTTTTGAAGAAGATTGAATTGTTTGTTGCCAGTTATTTTGTAAGTAACTCTTCTCTTTTCCCTATCTGCTTTCAGGACTTTTTCCTTGTGTTTGATTTTGGAGATTTTGGTTCTGATATGTCTTAGTGATTTTATTTTGGGGTTTATCCTCCCTGGGGTTCATTAAGCTTCTTAAATGCTTATCTTTTTGTTTCTCTGGATGTTAGGGAAATTTTCTTAGAGAAAATCTACAACTGGTTTGCTTTGATTCTTCTTGTTCTGGCATTCCAAACACCCATAAGTTGTTTCTCTTCATGTTGCTACACACAAATCTTAAGGTTTTGTTTCAGATTTTTATCATTTTTTCTCCTTTCTCTTCTTAGTTATATGTATTGAGAGATTCAGCATCATGCTCATTGCTTCTGACGTCCATCACTTCAATTCTACTTGTTTGCCCTTTCAGTGTATTGTCCATTTCTGATATTTTAATGTTGATCATGTGGACCTCTTTGTGCAGGTTTTATATTGTTTCTAATGCTGTATCCATCTTATTTGATTGTTCCTGTAGTGCTTGTGTGACTTAATTTCCTTGAGCTTTCTATGGAAAATTTGATGCACCCCAGTATCATTCTCCTGAATTCTTATCAGGAATTTCCAAAGCCTGCTCTGCTTGTAATGCAAATTTTTTTGTCTCTCTCTTGCTCATTTGTTTGAGCAACTCTGTCTTGTATCTTCACATGAGCAAAAATTTTCTTTTCCCTTTTAGGCATTGTAGTATTGTGTTTTTAATAATTGGATGAATGTATGTTGTTGTATTCCTAAGCT
The DNA here is from genome assembly GCF_000296735.1 of Chrysochloris asiatica. Taxonomy (NCBI): domain Eukaryota; kingdom Metazoa; phylum Chordata; class Mammalia; order Afrosoricida; family Chrysochloridae; genus Chrysochloris; species Chrysochloris asiatica. Next base: position 71,289 of record NW_006409197.1, on the reverse strand, counting down.
CTCTCCGATTGCCTTCTGGTAGATGTGGTCAGGAGATGGGCTTCTCTTTTCGCTTTTCTTGCTGTTCAGTTCAATGTATTTTTAGCAGGTATTGGTTTTTTATAGTGCTCTGATGTATAGCAGGTGTTATTTCTTGCCCAGCTAGTGTGATATTAAAGGGTGTGATTATAGCTTGGCTGTATGACCACAATTGGTGTCTCTTGTTTGTAAGGCAAGAAGATAAAGAGTGCTCTCCACGATAACAGAAGAGGTACCGGGAAAAAACAAAACCAAACACAGTCTAGACACCAAGTCCATAATAGCGCCAAACAAACCAACAAAAAGCATAGCAAAATACGAGTAAGACTTTAGCGTTCCTCTATGGCTTCTTGCCTTCAAAGGTGCCTGGGAAATTTTGAGATGTTCCCCTTGTGCTTACCATAAAAACCAAGGTTTTGTTTTTGGCCTTTTTTCTTGTTTTTTCTTCCTTCTCACCTCAAGTCCATTCAGGTGTTTCTCTTTGTGAGAACCAACCCATGGCTGTCCAGACTTGCTTTGGAAGACACTCCTTTTGCAAGATCTCCCTGTTGACTCCTCCCCCTTCTTTGATTCTGCACCCAATGATCCTTGCTGTGTGGATCATTGCTGTGCAGATCTTTGCACACATGCTTAGCAGAACCTTCCCTGAGGGTGTCCACTTGATCATTGTCCCCATAGAGGAGGTGGACATACAGAGGAAAACAAAAGAACAAGAAAAAAATGCTTGCACCTTTACTTTGTGATCCTTCAGACCCCTGCAATGGGACTGCTCTCTTGGCTTTGCAGACACTATTTCTTGTTCAGAATGTCTGCACCAGGACTCCCTGGCCCCCGCAAATTAGAAGTCACCTCCTTCCTTGCATATGATCCAAATTTTGCTCCTGGTAATCCTTCGATCACTTCGTTCACTTCAATCACTGAAGTTCAGATTTCGGGGACTGTCTTTCAAACCTGTTTTTTTCCACTTATTCCGTGTTATTACTGGAGCAAGTCTGCACAGCTTTTTACATAGTTCACCATTAGACTCGGCCTCCAGGAATGGGATTTTTATAAATGAGTTAGAATGGGGCTCTTTGGTTGAGGAAAAGGATCTTCACTGATAACTGACATTGTTGACATTCATCAATAAAAACCACCTGTTTTGTTGGAGGAAGATCGTTCCCCCTGTACTTATTTTCATGTTACATGTGCCTTGTATCCACTACATTTTTATTTTACGCATCTAATTACACCATGGAGTCCTGGTGTGGTACTGTGGGTTAATGCATTGGACTGCAAGATTGGTTTGAACTGCAAGTTTGGTGGTTCAAATTCAACAGCTGTTCCTCAGAAGCCTTATACGGGGTCACTGTGAGGAAGAACGGACTAAACTGCACTTAACAACAATAAAAATTACACCCTAATTTTCTACTTTGACTGCCAATCTTCACAGAAGTCTTTCATAGTAAATTGCTGTTTGACCCTTCTCAAAGTATTGAAGCTATTAAATGTGACAGTATTTTCTGTACTCACAGCTGATTTTTCTCTCTGGCTAACACGTGTCCTTTTTGTTTTGTACTTTGAACTTGAATTTGAATTATTTGACCAGCATCTCAAAATGGTACTGATCCAGAAATCCTAAATGCTGAAGATACAGTCGTAAAACTTATGGAAAATCTCTGCTGGCCCTCCATGTTACAAAAACTCTGTAATGCATATGGCTTTGAAACTCTGAAGAAATTCCCTTGCACACCTGTCAGGTGAGTGTCATTCACTGGAGAGAGTCTGAAGAAAGTCATTTGTTATCAGGGCATTCTAGTGTTTCAAGTTAGGAGGTCAGCTGGCACAAATGATCAAGTATTTGACTGCTAACCAAACAGTTGTCCATTCAAATTCATCCGGTGAGAGTTTGAGAGAAATACGTGGTGATCTGTATCTATAATACTGCCAAGAACACCTGCTGGGACAGTTCTGGTCTGTCACATGTGGTCACTATCTTGACAGCACCTGAAAAAAACATATCTGTTCATGTAAACACCATCTGCAAACCATCTAATCCCCATTAACACATCTACACACAGATCCACTTCTGTTGTGTCCATTTGGACTCAGAGTGTTTCATTAATACAGAGTAAAAGTAATCCTTAGGGTTTCCAGGGCTGTCTGTCTTTACAGAAGCTGACTGCCTTGTGGTTTTCCTATGGAGCTGGACCCCTCAATGCTCTTAACTACACATAACACAAACCTACGATAAGAGGGATCCATATACGTGCACATGCACATACCTATACACACATATATGTATACACATACCTACACACACAAAGACGGTTTCAAAACCTTGTGGAAAAACTCGATTATCTTTTAGTTCCATTTTCCACAAACTGTCTGAAGTCCCTTCATATATATAAAAGCCCTAATGGAGAAGTGGGTTAAGCTGCAAAATGAAAGGCCAGTGGTTCAAATCCACCAGCACCATAGGAAAAACACAAGGCAGTCAGATTCTGTAAAGATATACAGCCCTGGAAACCCTAAGGATCAGCTTTACTCTGTATTAATGAAAAACTTTGAATCCAAATGGACATAACAGAAGTGTGTGTGTGTGTGTGTGTGTGTGTGTGTGTGTGTGTGTAGATGTGTTATGGTGAGTAGATGGTGTGCAAGTGGTGTATACTTGAACAGATACATTGTTTTCTCTGGTAGTATAGTGGTTATGAATCGGGCTGCGAACCTCAAGGTCAGCAGTTTGAAACTCCCAGCAGTTCCGTGGGAGAAAGATGAGGCTTTCTGCTCCCGTAAAGATTTTCAGCCTCAGAAACCCTGTGCAGGGTCACTGTGAATCGGAACCGACTCCATAGTATTTAACAACAACGTAAATATATAAATATATAAAACCCTGTGCAAAGTCACTGTGAGTCGGAACCGACTCCATGGCACACCACAAAAACATATATTTATAAATATATAAAGCCCTGTGCAGGGTCACTGTGAGTCGGAACCAACTCCACGGCACATAACAACAATATATATATATGGAGCTCTGGTAGTGTAGTGGTTACAAATTGGGCTGTGACCCTTAAGGTCAGCGGTTCAAAGCTACCAGCTGCTCCGTGGGAGAAAGATGAAGCTTTCTACTCCCGTAAAGATTTACACCCTCGGAAACCCTGTACAGGGTCGCTATGGGTCAGAACCGACTCGACGGCACTAAACAACAACAACAAATATATATAAATGTATAAAACCCTGTGCAGGGACACTGTGAGTCGGAACCGACTCCATGGTCCTTAACAACAACATATGTATAGTTATATATAAATGCCTTTCTTTTGTGGCACGGTGCAGTCACTAGACTGCAAACCACCAGCAGCTTCTCCAAAACCCTCCCAGGGTTACTATGAATTGGAACCATCTCAGCAGAACTTGTCAACAGCAACATATGAGTGTGTGTGTGTGTTTGTGTGTATGTTTTTAAGTGCTGTTGAAGTGGTTCCAATTCAGAGCAACACTATATTTAGTTTCTGAGAAGCTGCTGATGGGTTTGAACTTGTGGCTCAAACTGACCTTGCAGTCCAGCACATTATCCTGCAGTGCCACACCAGAACTCTCTCTGTGTATGTGTTGAGTCGTTTCTGATTCATGGCTGTACCAGTGGGTTTGTTCGAACAGCCAACTTTAGCTTAGTTTTTATTGCTGTTGTTAACCTGCTGTTAAGTTGGTTGTGAATTATGTTAGACTTTGTATAGAGTTTTCAAAAAGCTTCTGTTGTGTTTGAACGGACAGCTTTGCGTTTAGTTCAGTCCCTATTCTACTATACCCTACCAGGCCTCCTTAGCTTAGTGTTGTTGTTGTTGTTATGTGCTGTGGAATCAGTTCTGACTCATAGAGACCCTTTACAGGAGCAGAAAGCCTCATCTTTGTTCTCCAGAACAGCTGGTAGTTTCAAACTGTTAACCCTGAGGTTCGCAGCCTGATTTGCAGTCACTATGCTACCAGAGCTCCGTCTTAGCTTAGCAGTGGAGCACAAAACTTTGTGTCACCCAGGTATCTTCTTTCCCACTGCTGCAGAGTCTAATCGGGCTCATTGTCACCGTGTACAGGATTTCCAAAGGTGTAAATCTTTACAGGAGCAGAAAGCCTCATCTTTCTTCCTTGGAGCAGTTAGTAGGTTGATCTACCAACCTTTCGTTTAGAGTCAAGTGCTTGTCCTACAGTGCTACCAGGGTTCCTTAGGCATCTTAGGCTATAAAGCCAAATCTAATTTTGTGTGTTAACAGAACTTTCACAATAAGTTATTTTTAAAATGTGAGTCATATATTCAGTATTTGAAACATGTTTTACTTACAACCAATTTTACATAAGTCACATATTTTTGTAACATCACTTCCAGGTAATTAAATATGATATGTGAACCCATTTGGGGTGGAAAAAATCTCACGTCTCTTTCTGTTGTAATGGAGAAATTGTGACGAATTTATTTTTACTGCCTATTTCTCACAGAAAACATAAGGCAAAGACTGTCTCTGAAAGAAATGAAAAGAATAAATTTGGAGAAAGTTTCAGCCAAATTCCTAGTATTTCTGTGTTCAAAAGACCTATGTACACATGTCTCATTTAAGGCTGTAAGTGTGAAAAATCCTTCCAGAATATTTCTTCACTAGATCATCACAACGGATGCAGAGCCAACCAGTGTAAGGAATGTGGAGAGGGCAACAGAAACTCTCCTGTGAGAATTCTTACCAAAAAGAAATTCTATGAATGTAATGACTGTGGCAAAGCTTTTAGTATATCCTCAGACCTCACAAAGCATGTGAGAACTCACAGTGGAGAGAGGCCTTATGAATGTAATGACTGTGGTAAATCCTTTAGTTGGTCCTCAGACCTCACAATGCATATGAGAACTCACAGTGGAGAGAGGCCTTATGAATATAATGAGTGTGGTAAAGCCTTTAGTCAGTCCTCAGACCTCACAAAGCATATGAGAACTCACAGTGGAAAGAGGCCTTATGAATGTAATGAGTGTGGTAAAGCCTTTAGTCAGTCCTCAGACCTCACAAAGCTTACGAGAACTCACAGTGGAGAGAGACATTATGAATGTAATAACTGTGATAAAGCCTTTAGTCAGTCCTCAGACCTCACAAAGCATATGAGAACTCACAGTGGAGAGAGGCCTTATGAATGTAATGAGTGTGGTAAAGCCTTTAGTCAGTCCTCATACCTCACAAAGCTTACGAGAACTCACAGTAGAGAGACATTATGAATGTAATAACTGTGATAAAGCCTTTAGTCAGTCCTCAGACCTCACAATACATATGAGAACTCACAGTGGAGAGAGGCCTTATGAATGTAACGACTGTGGTAAAGCCTTTAGTTGGTTCTCAAGATTCAAATATCATAAGAGAACTCACAGTGGAGAGCGACCTTATGAATGTAATGAATGTGGTAAAGCTTTCATTCTCTCCTCAGAGCTCACAGTTCATAAGAGAACTCACAGTGGAGAGAGGCCTCATGAATGTGATGAATGTGGTAAAGCCTTTATTCTCCCCTCAGATCTTAAATATCACAAGAGATCTCATAGTGGAGAAAGGCCTTATAAATGTAATGAATGTGGTAAAGCCTTTAGTCACTCATCAACCCTCATAAATCATAAGCAGTCTCACAATGGAGAGAGGCTTTATGAATGTAATGAATGTGGCAAAGCCTTTAGTCAGTCCTCAGTCCTTACAAATCATATGAGAACTCACAGTGGAGAGAGGCCTTATGAGTGTAACGACTGTGGTAAAGCCTTTAGTAGGTCCTCATACCTCACAATTCATAAACTCACTCACAGTGGAGAGAGACCTTATGAATGTAACAAATGTGGCAGAGCCTTTAGTCATCCAGCAAGTCTCTCAATGCACAAGAGAACCCACAGTGAAGACAGATCTTATGAATGTAATGTAATGGCAGAGCTTTCATTCTGTCCTCACACCTGACAGTTCATAAGGGAATTCACAGTGGAGAAAGGCCTTATGAATGTGATGAATGTGGCAGAGCCTTTAGTCGGTCCTCACATCTCACAAATCATATGAAAACTCACAGTAGAGAAAGACTTCCTAAATGAAAGTGGCCAAGCCTTTAGTCAGACATTAAGCTTTATAAAGCATAATAGATCTCACATTGCAGATAAGTCTTGTGAATGTAAGAAATGTGACAATGTCTTTCCTTACTCCTCAAGCCTCACTGAACAAACTATAGAAGAGAAAGGCCTTAAGAATCATGGAGAAGCCATAGTCTGCCTTCATTACTACGCTGTTTTCTTTATATTCCACTGAGACATTTTAAATAACATGAAGTTTTATGTAGTATCTTTTATTAGCATAGAGATACATTGCATTAGGATATTTTCCTTTTCACTACTGTTAGCTATGAATGTTGTTAATAAAGCTTATATATACACATTTCTGTACCACTTTTTTCTCAACATAAATTTTTAATTTTTTCTTCGATATATCTTAAGTTATATTGCTGTCAAATTGTAGTTGTGTGCATAGCTATAAGAAACTGTCAGCCTGTTTTTAAAGACAGTTGTGAGATTTTATGTTCTGACCAGCAGCATTTCACTACAGGTACTGTGAGAATATGCAGACAATCCTTTCCCTAGACCCTGGCACACTTCTGTTTGGTGGTGGTATCCGGGGAAGGTACCCAGAGCACTGGCTCAACATAGAGGAGGAACCCAGCACTTACTGAAAGGGATTTTGTTTAGACCAGGACTCTGAACTATGCCACTACTGCCAGTCT
>NW_006409197.1:61767-62359 GCF_000296735.1 Chrysochloris asiatica | reverse complement strand
ACTAAAAAACAGCAACAACAAAATCAAGACTGAAACTGCAGTCTCTATTCGCAGAAAAGAGAGAGGAGAGAGAGAAGAAAAAGAAAGAAGGAAAAAAAAATTATTTTTTAAATATTAAGAAATAAAAGAATCTGTAGCCCCTACAGCCTTCTCCTTGTCTTTCCCATGTTAAAAAACAGGACAAAAAGCCAACAAGAAAAGTTCAAGGCCTGCTCTTGGGCTGAGTATCTGTCGACCGTTTGGTTTTAAGTAGATACTGTCTCTTTAAATTTCAAAGAGATCTATGCACATGCATATTAGAATGCTCTGAGTGTGGGGCTAGGGTGTCCACTAGCTCAGGCACCCCTATATTTACCAGAATGGAGGTACACAGTGGACAGCAAGGGACCAATGAAAAGATACCAAAAGAAAAAAAAGAATGTCCACACCTCTATCTCTGCGGCTCTGTCAGGCGTCTGTGGCTGTTCTTATCCTTTCCCCACTTGGCCCCTCACAAAATGGCGGCTCCTGGAGCAGCTGAGTTTCCTGAACCAGGAAGCAATGGATTTCTTGCTTCTGCCACAAACTCCCCAGTTGTAAGTCTTCTAACCTT